>NC_084974.1:30544848-30600393 GCF_963691925.1 Scomber scombrus | reverse complement strand
CCTACTACTTGTTCTTTCTTTCTTTCTCTTTTTTCTTTCTTTCTCCTCCAACTTCTTCTTCTTTCTCTTCCTTCTCCCCTTTCTTTCTCTCTTCTTCCTACGCTCTCTCTCTCTCTCTTTCTTTCATTTTGCCCAGCCCTGCGTGTTACAGAGGCATCCAAATATGAAACGTTCATGTTCCCAGTGTGTGTTTCTTTTTCATCACAGATATATTTTAACATTATTTGGCGCTTCGAGGGGAAATACATGGAGTCTGAATCACAGCTTTTCAGAGCTCTGCTGCAGTAACTGAGGAGTCTGATGCTCCTCCTCTTCATCATCATACTGAATGGTTCTCCATCCATCTTCATCGCTGGCGGCTCTCCTGGATGTAAATGCTCAGAGCTCAGAGGGAACGACAAAAACAGCTGGTATGAAAGGAAGAGGGGAGTGATTTAGTTTCACTTTCTCAGCCAAAAGCAAAAAGGAATCAAATTGTTGACCTTTCAAAACACAAGAAACCTGCATCTCAACGCCTTCGGGCTCCAACGGAAGAGTGAACGTTAAGAGAAATGAGATGAGAGGTGGAAATAGATGCTCGGAAAAATACACGGAAAACAAAAGAAGGACTGCGTAGTTAGAGATTGTTAGAGATGCAAGGACGGAAAATCTATTATTCTATTCTTTTAAGAATATAACCTTTGTGTCGTCCTCCCGGGTCAAATTGTTCCTTCTTTCCTTCCTTCCTTCCTTCCGTCTGTCCTTCCTCCCTCCCTCCTTCTCTATTTCTTTCCTTCCTCTCTCTTTCCTCCCTTCCTTCTTTCCACCCTCCATCCCCCTTTCTTCCTTCCTTCCTTCCTTCTGTCCTTCCTCTCTCCCTACTTCTTTCCTTCCTCCTTCCTTCTTTCCTCCCTTCCTCCTTTCCTTCCTTCTTTCCTTCCCTCCTCCCTTCCATCCTTCCTCCCTCCCTCCCTTCCTTCTTCCTTCCTCCCTTTCCTCCCTTCCTTCCTCCCTCCCTCCTTTCCTTCCTTCCCTCCTTCCTTCCTCCCTCCTTTCCTTTCGTTCCTCCCTTCCCTCCTTCCTTTCCTTCCTTCTCCCTCCCTCCCTCCCTCCCTTCTTCCTCCCTTCCTTCCTTGACTCGAGGACAACAGGAGGGTTAAAGCCCTTACAGTCTTTGTGTGTGTGTGATGCAGACAGATAAATCTAAACTGTCATAAAAAAAAGTTCTTTCTAAGAGTTTCACTGTTAAAAACATGTCAACCTGGTGCAACAGTGTGATTCATCTGTGTGTTTGGTTTGTTCAGTGTGAAATAAGATCAGGCTTTAGATACAAAGACAATATAGAAAAATCAATTCTTTGTTTGTGTTTGGTGAACATGACAAATGTATAGAGCAGAGGTGTCGAATTCATTTTCATTTGAGGGGCACATACAGACCAATTTGATCTCATGTGGGCCGTTTCATTAAAAAGATGGAGGTAAGGAAGAAAGGAAGTAAATAAGAAGGGAAGGAAGGAAGGAAAGACAGGCAAAAGGAAGGAGGGAAGAAAGGTAGGAAAGACAGATAGTGAAGGACGGATAGACAGATGGAAGGAAGGAAAGAAGGAAGGACAGAAGGAAGGAAGGAAGGAAGGACAGATGGAAGGAAGGACCGAAGGAAGGGAGTAAAGATGGCAGGAAGGAAGGAAGGAAGGAAGGACCGAAGGAAGGAATGAGGGAAGGAATGAAGGAAGAACAGAAGGATGGAAGGAAGGAAGGAAGGAAGGAAGGAAGGAAGGAAGGAAGGAAGGAAGGAAGGAAGGAAGGAAGGACAGATGGAAGGAAGGACAGAAGGAACGAAGGAACAAAGAAAGGAAAAAAGAAAGGTAGGGAGGAAAAAAGGAAGGAAGGAAGAAAGAAACGAAGAGAGGAAAAAGGGAAGGAAGGAAACGGGCCTCATGTTTGACACTCCTGGTTTAAAAAAGCTATTTTATCATGTTGGCATCATGGTGGTTCGCTACGAAGTGAAACCAGAGAAACATCACACAGCTCTTTTCATTAGCTGCTTGTATAACACTGGATTTTATTTAAATTTAACTTCAATTGTGGTTTTACAGACATTTTAAAACTGACACTCTGTTTTTTTAAAGGTGAAGATATTTCAGGTTGACATTTCCGTCTCTTTTTATCACCGTTGCCTATCAGGAGAAAAATAGGAAGAAGTATGACTTTGTTATAAAGTCACAGATTCCACAGAGGGAAGCGGTCGAGGTGGATGAGTAGGTCAGAAAGATATTGGACTTTAACAAAGGAGACAGCGGTTTGCTTCCTGATTTCATTTCTTTTAACTAAGATGACAATCATTTTCTAACCTTAAGGAAGTGCAATTTTAACCCAAGCAATGAAGCATAAATAAATGTTACAGTTACTGATGAAAATGTTGATGATTACAAAGGAGGTTACATCTGAAGTCTTTACTCAGGAGGGTTTTTTTCTTATTTTTTTAATATTTAACATGTTACTGAATACATATATTGCTGTTTTTAACTCTTTTAAATCAATATTTTTTCTTATATTTAGTAAATAAATCATGATGTGGGCTTATTTGGAGCTTAAATGGAGTCACAGTACCAATTAAACCCACTTTATTCATCAAATATCTTTATTTTATATTCCAAAATCTACATGAACTAATGAATACATTTTCAAATGAGAGATAAATGTTGCTTTATAAGAAATGATCTCCCTTATAAATCATGTCAGTATCCATGAAAAACAGCTGGACTTAGATTTTGGTGCTTAATGGGTACGCTTAATGATGAATAAATTGAACTGAATTGAGTGTCTATTTGCACCCCTGGTACAAATAGCCTCGGCCACACAGCTGAACTATTTGCACCCTAGACATATAACTACGTGAAAACATGGCGGACATTCATCTTCCACGCCAACAGAAAAGGGCGAATTTAGAAAGGTTTCATCTCTAATGTTTGTTCTAAAGACATTTCTGGCGGGAAAGTTCCTTCTTCCTCAGTGAATGCATACAAGCATCAGTTTGTCAGTCAGAAATTGTTTGTCGCCAATATCTATCTTCTGTATTAGCAAACATATTGGGCTGTCACATCATTACATTGCACCGAACCGGTGGCGTAACGGGCAGCGTGTCCGTCATTAGTACAGGAGACTCTGGTTCGAGTCTTTGCATCAGCAGTTATTTAATGATAATGTTTTCAGCGGAAAAACTATAGCTGTATTTTCACTTGCATACAACCCGAAAATGTCTGAATTTACAACCTTCAGTTTGTTATATGATGGAAATCAAATTTTGACAGATCTATGGTTGCCATGGATACCAAATACATTTCAGACCTCTGAAGTCTCAGGCCGTGAGACACATGCATTTCAAGCTGCTCTCACGCTCACACGCCACACCTGACATTTCTCACGCCGAGAAGTGATAGCTCTCACCGGACAGAAACGATTATATGATATACAGAAGAGAACAGCGACGTATATTTATCCCGCTGTCCCGGTGGGATACGGGAATCTGCCACATATCTCAAGACGCTCCCCTCCGACAGCATGCACTCCTGTACTGGGGTGCAAATAGCATACATTGATATATATATACCAGGGTACAAATAGCATCCACTTCTAATTGTACAGGGGTGCAAATAGCCTCTGCTTAAATTGAAATAGTTACATTACTTATTACATTAGTATTACTAGTTTAACCTGCTGACACCAGACTGTAGAAAACGATTAGGTCACCCCCACAGTTCAATCTGAAACGATCCATTTGAGCGGTCCACACTCGACCAAGTGCTCCCTCCAAATTGAAGGCTAGCAAACGGTCACTTGAGTGTCTTTGGTTTTCCAGTTAAAGCGACAATTGAGGACCGTGGACATATTTCAAATTGTCATCTGTCAGCCTTCCAAAATGCTTCATGATGTCACTCAATTATTATGCATTCTAGAATGCCGTTGCTAGGTAACAGAGTTGGGCTAAGCGGCTGATGGGATTGTCCAGTGGTCACTCGGTATCGTGGGATGATAGAGGGTCTATACGCGGCCAATTGGCAGCCAGAGACTTAAACATGCTCTGAAATCCACAGCTGGTGATTAGGAAGTGCAAATCAAATCACGGAGGATTCGGGGTTTTGGAGACGGACCGATAGTTTCACTGGTCCTTTTCTTCCTCCACTGGTTCCTGGGAGTACAGTGCATGTGCTTGTGCATATGGGTCAATGATATGTTGTCGTGTCCATGTGGTTTAGTTTAAATTTAAAGGGGTTAAAATGTGAAAATAAACGTATGAATAACTTGCACACATTCTTTTTTTGTGGACCCAGCATCAAATTTCTGCTTTTAATCCATTTAGAGAGAATATATTAGAGGATTATGGCAAAAATGTCTAAGTGGTGTAACCATAAAAACTTTGTACCAAATAATTCAACTTGCTTAAAAACAGTAAATTGTCAATAAAACACCATATCAACTAGTTTGGCATGATCTTACATTATAACTTTTATATTAAATAAAGGTAATGGAATACAATTGTTCTAAATATTACATTTCATCTGGTAACCATGGAGATCAGGAAACATGTCTGACCCTGTCTGTTTTTAATGTTCCTTCTTTCCTTCCTCTCTCTTTCCACCCTCCATCCCCTTTTCTTCCTTCCTTCTTTCCTTCCGTCTGTCCTTGCTCCCTCCCTCCTTCTTTCCTTCCCTCCTTCCTTCCTTTCCTTCCTCCCTCATACCTTCCTTCCTTCTTTCCTTCCTCCCTCCTACCTATTTTCAGGAGCATTCAGCTTACTTTTGGTTAAGAAAAATGGTGTAAATGTCATTTTAAATGATATAAAACCAACAAAAATACTAAATATAAATTTTAACAAACCTGATGCTGCTTTTAAAACTATTTTTAAAGAGATCGACCTGATACCTGATCTGATATTTGTTGCTTGAAGTAAAATTGCAGTTTTTTCCTCCTCTAGTTTACTAATCTTCTGTTGGCTTACTAAGGTGTTCACACACACACACACACACACACACACACACACACACACACACACACACACACACACACACACACACACACACACACACACACACACACACACACACACACACACACAAAAAGCCAAGAAAAGAAAACCTTGAAACAGCCTCCTATATGAGGAAGACCTTGATGATAACTTCCCACACAAGGATGATGTGTGTTTTTTAACAAAGACATTCAGAGGGAGGAACAGAAATCACACACACACACACACACACACACACACACACACACACACACACACACACACACACACACACACACACATCCTGTACTTGCTTGTATCATGTTAGAATCATCAAGTACAAAAAACACACAAATCTATGAATACATTTCCACATCAGCCACTCGAATAACCAAACATAAGAAGACCATACTGTACTTTTTAGAAAAAACTGAACGGCTGCTTAGAGTCGCCGTTACCGTGGTGACCTTCAATATGGCTGCCATATGTAACATTAAATACACCCTCTGCTGCTACACATGGTCTGTCTGTCACCTGAGATCTCTATTGGCTGCAGTAGCTTTTCCACTATACAGTTCTAGCACTACTCGACTCGACTCTACTCGTTTTTTCTGCCTCTCCATCAGGGATAGTACCTGGTACCTGCTACTTTTTTAGTATCTGCTCTGCCGAGGTTCCAAGCGAGCCGAGCCGATACTAAATGTGACGTCATCAGACTGCCGGCCACTGATTGGTCAGAGTGTCACTGGAAGAGTCATGAGCCGTCCCACACAAGAATCAAACCCGCCATTTTTAAATACCAACATCAGCGTTACAGCCATACGGCTCAATTTTCTTGCTTTCCTTCCTTCCGTCTGTCCTTCCTCACTCCTTCTCTCTTTCTTTCCCTTTCTCCTTCTTCCTTCTTTCCTTTCTCCATCCCTTTCTTCCTTCCTTCTGTCCTTCCTCCTTCCCTCCCTCCATCTTTCTTTCCTCCCTCCTTCTCTCTTTCTTTCCTCCCCATGAGAGGAAGAGGGAAGGAGGGAAGGAAGGAAGAAAAAGCACATCTTCCTTCCTTCCTCCGCTTTCATCTTTCCTCCCTTCCTTCCTTCCTTCCTTCTTTCTCTCTCCTTCTCCTACCTTCCTTCCTTCCTTCTTTCCTTTCCTCTGTTCCTCCCTCCTCCTTTCCTTCCTTCCTTCTTCTCACTCCTTCCTCCTTCCTCTATTTCCTCCCTATCTCCTTCTTCTTTCCTCCCTCCCTCCTACCTTCCTTCTTTCTCCCTTCCTTCCTTCCTTCGTTCCTTCCTTCCTTCCTTCCTTATTTCCTCCCTCTCTCCTTCCTTCTTTCCTCCCTCCCTCCTTCCTTTCCTTCCTTCTTCCTTCTTCCTTCTTCCTCCCTTCCTTCCTCCCTCCTTTCCTTCCTTCCTCCCCCTCCTTTCCTTCCTTCTTCCTCCCTTCCTTCCTTGACTCAAGGACAACAGGAGGGTTAAATCACACACACACACACACACACACACACACACACACACACACACACACACACACACACACACACACACACACACACACACACACACCCTCTCTCTTACCTATATATGAGTATATCGTCGGTGGAGCTGTTGTACTGGATCTGGTACATGCGGACCCCTGGTATGTGGTTCTGCGGCGGCCATCTGATGGTAGCAGAGCTGGACGTTAGATCCGACACGCTGACCCTCTGCTGGTCGGACCGGGCCTGGCCCCCGCTGACGTTGGACTTGATGGATGTGGGGATGTCCGAAGGCCCCGGGTCAGGGTCCAGTTTGGGGTCAAAATGCGGGGAGGGGTTGACGACTAGCTCAACGGGAGCCGTGGCCTCTCCAGCAGCGTTAGACGCTATGCATGTGAACTTTCCAGAGTCCTAAAAGTCAAAGGAAGAGAAAACAGAAAACGTTGGTTCTTACTTTTCAGTCTCACCATGAAACCAGTGATAAAGACACAATGGGATGTTATTTCCTATAATAATAATAATCTGTGTAGAATTAATAAAGCATTGAGTTGAACAAATATTTACTCTAAAGCAAATGGTATTTACTGTGCTTGATGTTTTAACCCTTTGTGTCGTCCTCCCGGGTCAAATTGACCCCGTCTGTTTGACTGTTCCTTCCTTCCTTCCGTCTGTCCTTCCTCCATCCCCCTTTCTTCCCTCCTTCTTTCTGTCCTTCCTCCCTTCCTTCTTTTCCTCCCTCCCTTCTTTTCCTCCCTCCTTCTTTTTTCCCTCCTTTCCTTCCTTCTTCCTCCCTTCCTTCCTTCTTTCCTTCCTTCTAACTCCTTTCCTTCCTTCTTCCTTCCTCCCTTCCTCCTTTCCTTCCTTCTTACTCCCTTCCTTCCTTCCTTCCTTCCTTCTTTCCTTCCTTCCTTCCTTCCTTCCTTCCTTCCTTCCTTCCTTCCTTCCTTCCTTCCTTCCTTCCTTCCTTCCTTCCTTCCTTCTTCCCTCCTTTCCTTCCTTCTTCCTCCCTTCCTTCTTTCCTCCCTCCTTTCCTTCCTTCTTTCTCCCTTCCTTCCTTGCCTCGAGGACAACAGGAGGGTTAATTCAATAAAAGCTGCATGAATCTGAAGTCATTCAGGTGTTCAAAAATTGTTGAATAAATTACATATTAAGCTTTTTATGCAATCATTTTGTGCATATTAAGTCTTCAGTGTTGATGGAAATTGAACAAAGCCACATTAAGCTGTATACTGTTCAACAATGTAGGCTTATGCTGTCTTTACAAACACAACAAAGTAGATTATAAAGTGCTTAAAACTAATTAATTTTGGTATTTTAATCATAGACTGTATATATAATGGACGTAACATCCGTGACGTCACCCATTGGTTTGTGGACTGCTGCTCGGAGGCCAATAGTATCGGATCTGAGCAGCGGCATCTTTAAAATTTCAGGTGCATGCCGGGAAAAATAAAAACATGGATTCTACTTATATGGGCATCAGGAGGAGCATGAGGCGCCCTCCTGAACCTGTGAACCAATCAACCTGTCAATCACGACGTAGCCACGCCCTAATGCATACCCTGCTTTATCGTCACATATAAAATCAGGGAGGCCAAAATGTCACAAATGAACATCATACTGCATTGAAGAAGGCTTTAAACTAGCAATTGAGACCATAAACACATTTTGAAAACGTTTACTGAGGTTAGAAATCAAGTGAGAAGTTGGTGAATTCTCCATTGACTTGTATAGAGACGGAAGTCCTTTTGACACCAAAACAGTCGTCCCCTGGTGGCCTTTTGATAGAATGCAGTTTTAAGTTACTTCCTCGTTGGCCTCATTTCAGAGGACCGGAACTCCCCGCCTGATTTTAATCAGTACAATTAAAAGTCATTGCCTGACAATGTGATCAGCAGTTTTACTATATTAAATATTAAATCCCCTTTCTACCTTGACGGAGGCTTTGAGGATGTCCAGCGAGCCGTTCTCGTAGCAGATGGTTCTGGACGTGTTGCCGATCAGCTTTCCGTCGGGGCTGACCCAGTGTGTGGACGGTTCAGGGTCTCCGATGGACTTACAGCGCAGGCTCACCTCCTGACCCTCCATCACAAACATCTTGGAGGTGTGACGAGTTATCATCGGTGGTTCACACACAAACTCCTCCTGTCAGGGGAAAAACAACAAATGTGAGTCACTCTGAAGGAAATGATACATAACACTTCAAAAAGCCCGTTATTAATACCTGCAGTAAAACTACAGGCTAATCAATCATAAGTGCCCTCTATCAAAGGACACGTTGATTAACCCTCCTGTTGTCCTCGAGTCAAGGAAGGAAGGAAGGAAAGATGGAAGGAAGGAAGGAAGGAATGATGGAAGGAAGGAACTAAGGAAGGAAGGAAGGAAGGAAAAAAAGGAAGGAGGAATGAAGGAAGGGTCAAATTGACCCCGTCTATTTTGACTGTTCCTTCTTTCCTTCCTTCCTTCCTTCTGTCCTTACTTTCCTCCATCCCCCTTTCTTCCTTCCTTCTGTCCTTCCTTCCTCCCTCCCTTCTTCTTTCCTTCCTTTCCTTCCTCCCTTCCTTTTTTCCTCCCTCCCTCACTCTTTCTCTCTGTCTTTCCTCCCCCCTACCTTCCTCCCTTCCTTCTTTCCTCTGTCCTTCCTCTTTTCCTTTCTCCCTCCTTCCTTCCTTTCCTTCCTCCCTCCATCCCCCCTCCCTTTTTTCTCCCTTCTTCCTCCCTTCCTTCCTTCTTCCTCCCTTCCTTTCTCCTTCCTCATTTCCTTCCTTGACTCGAAGACAACAGGAGGGTTAAAGACCTGCTGAGATTTCAGTTTACGAAAGAGACGAACAACAGCACATGGTACAAATGAGATAAAATACCCAAGGGGGTGTTTAGAGAAAACATGTCACTTCAAAAGAGACAAGAGAGAGAGAGAGAGAGAGAGAGAGAGAGAAAGAGAGAGAGAGAGACAAGAGAGAGAGAGAGAGAGAGAGAGAGAGAGAGACAAGAGAGAGAGAGAGAGAGAGAGAGAAAATCCTGGTTTGCACTTCCTCTTCTCTTGCAAAACACTACATTTCCTTTTCAAATGGCCTCTGATTGGCTTCCAGCACTGTGTGTTTTTCTAACTGTAGAGTTTAAGATTGAGTTCAATTGTTTGCAGAAGAAGATTAAGTGATCTCAGAGTTTTTTTCCAGCCCTTGCATTATGTTAAAAACCCACCCACTGGCACCTAAGCCTGTCTAAAGCTGGCCAAAACCCTGGCGGAGTATTACTGCAAGGCCAAACAGGGCCATGCAAAGGCTTAGCAGGGCTATACTCATCATTCCTATAGCACTCTAGCTGCCTCTCCAAAACATTTTTTTTCTGATTCCTTCTTGAGCCCTCTTCCTTCCTTCCTTTCCTTCTTTCCTTCCTTCCTTCCTTTCCTTCTTTCTTCCTTCCTTCCTTCCTTCCTTCCTTCCTTTCTGTCTTTCCTCCCTCCTTTCCTTCCTTCTTCCTCCCTTCCTTCCTTCCTCCTATCCTTCCTTCTTCCTCCCTTCCTCCTTCCCATCCCTCCTCCCTCCTTTCCTTCCTTCATCCTCCCTTCCATCCTTTCTTCCTCACTCCCTTCCTTCCTCCCTCCTTCCTCACTTCCTTCCTTCCTTTCCTTCTTTCCTCCCTCCTTTCCTTCCTTCTTCCTCCCTTCCTTCCTCCTTTCCTTCTTTCTTCCTCCCTTCCTCTCTTCTTGAGTCTTGTTACCAGCAGAGATGATAGCTGACCTGATGACCGCCAGGCTGTAGCATCAAATAAACCACTAGTGCCTTTCAGTCGTGTATTACAGTCTAACCCTCAATTGCTCCTGTGAAGCGGGAGAGTAAAAGTAAAAGGCTGTGATTGAACTGGTGCTGCTCCCCCGGTGTGAGTGTGTGGAAGTGTGAAGTTTGGCATTAGGAAGGGAAGAATATGAATAACTCATTCTGCCTTTTTTTTATTTTTATGGATGAATAAAATATCAGTTTTTCCTAATAACACTCAAATTCCCAACTGGTGTCAGTTTTTTTTTTCATTTTATGAGAATAATTCGCCCTCTATACTGTTCAACAATGCTGTCCTGTTGTCTTCGAGTCAAGGAAGGAAGGGAAGAAGGAAGGGAGGAAGAAGGAAGGAAAGTAGGGAAGAAGGAAGGAAGGAAGGAAGAAGGAAGGAAGGAAGGAGAGGAGGGAGGGAGGGAGGAAGGGAGGAAGAAGGAAAGAAAGGAGGGGAGGAGGAAGGAAGGATGGAAGGGAGGAAGAAAAAAGAGGAAGGGAGGAAGGACAGAGGAAATAAGGAAGGGAGGAAGGTAGGGTGGAGGAAAGAAAAGAGAGAAGGAGGGAGGGAGGAAAGAAGGAAGGGAGAAGAAAAGGAAGGAAGGAAGGAAAGAAGGGAGGAAGAAGGAAGGAAAGGAGGGAGGGAGGAAGGGAGGAAGAAGGAAGGAAAGTAGGGGAAGAAGGAAGGAAGGAAGAAGGAAGGAAGGAAGGACAGAAGGAAGGAAGAAAGGAAAGAAGGAGGGAGGGAGGAAGGACAGACAGAAGGAAGGAAGGGAGGAAAGAAGGAACAGTCAAAACAGACGGGGTCAATTTGACCCGGGAGGACGACACGAAGGGAGGAAGGTACAAACACAACATAGTAGTGCTTAGAATTAATAAAACATTTTTTTTTATGGCCTGTCGGATAAGAATCGGCGCAGTTGCAATAAGCAGTGGAGCAGCTTTCATCGATTTTGAAAGTAGGAATTCCCTCGGTGGCTGACGGCTAATGTCTGACCTGGGATGGATGTAGTGGAGGCCTCAGTTGTCCTTGCAGTGGAAAAGAGGCTATTAACTCTCTCTCTAAGTATTAATATGCTCAGACACTTTGGTGACACGGAGGTCTCTGGGACCGACCTCTTTACAAAGTTAATCTTCTTATACTGATCCTACAGCAGCTTCCTGAAGGAGGCCACGCTATTACCCGAGGTGAGGCAAAGGTCTCTCTTGGTATCATCCTCTAGATGATACCCAATTAATCCCATCTTTATCTCACAGAGCTCTTCACTTATCATTGGAGCTCTCAAATAGCCCAGAGGGGTTTCTGAAGAAGCTCCAGGTGAGGCAGAGATCTTTATATATCATTCTTTCCTTCTTCCTTCCTTCCTTCCTTCCTTCCTTCCTTCCTTCCTTCCTTCCTTCCTTCCTTCCTTCCTTCCTTCCTTCCTTCCTTCCTTTCCTTCTTTCCTCCCTCCTTTCCTCCCTCCTTCCTCCTCCTTCCTTTCCTTCCTTTTCTCCTTTCCTTCCTTCCTCCTTCCTTCTTTCTTCCTCCCTTCCTTCCTTCCTTTCCGTCTTTCCTCCCTCCTTTCCTTCCTTCTTCCTCCCTTCCTTCCTCCTATCCTTCCTTCTCTTCCCTTCCTCCTTCCCTTCCCTCCTCCCTCCTTTCATTCCTTCCTTCCTCCTTCCTCCCTCCTTTCCTTCCTTCTTCTTCCTTTCCTTCCTTCTTCCTCCCTCCCTTCCATCCTTCCTCCCAGCTTTCCTTCCTTCTTTCCTTCCTTCCTTCTTCTTTCCTCCCTCCTTTCCTTCCTTCTTCCTCCCTTCTTTCCTTCCTTCTTCCTCCCTTCCTTCCTTCCTTCCTCCCTCCCTCCCTTCCTTCCTTGACTCGATTACAACAGGAGGGTTGAGACATCTGCAGAGGCTTTGCTTTGGTGGCTTTTATAATGTGACTATTATGCATCATCAATATAACAATAAATAACAATAATAACCACACTGCTGCAAACATGCAGACACAGGATATAACTTGTGTTATATTGTAATCCATTCATTTCAGGCATATAATAATAACAATGCTCCATAATTCTGTATTTATTGACGTTAACTGTTTTTTTATTGTTCTGCATGCTTGAACATTATTTCTACATTATTATTTCATTTTTTATGCACTACTCTAACCCGCCTTCATAACATGTCTCCAAGGATTCTTCTAATGCAAAACAAATCCCTTTGTAATGTTTATCAATGTGCACCGTCCCCGTTAAATAACCCGATGAATAAGTAAGCCTACGTGCATGTGAGTAAAGGTCAAACACAGGACCAGCTCCGTTTATATTTAATCCTACACTTGTGTTTACAGCAGCATGGACTGTAATCTTTCATATTCCCCTTTATGTTTCCTCCAGCTCTACTACAGTATATTACAGTTTTTCTATACAAAGAAAGCAGAGATGCATAATAAAATGTCACGGTTGTGTTTTTTGCATGATGCCAAACATTGAAAACAGTACAGGCAGTGTAACATCTGTATTCTGCATGATGGACTGAATCAGTGTGTAATCATAAATCTACATTTCTACATACAGTACGTATTCCCTGCAAGGTCCTCAGTTTAAACTAGGTCCCAAGTAGCCATGGCAACAATACCTTTAGCTTGAACCCTTACATACTGTTCATACTGCCCCATTTTTATATTTGAGAGCTGTAAAAACATTTCTTTTAGGCAGACTTTTCCTAATGTGACCAACAGTTAACAAATATGTTAATAAAATCCTTCTTCCCTCTGTCTTTCTTTCCTTCCCTTCTTCCTTCCTTCCTTCCTTCCTTCCTTCCTTCCTTCCTTCCTTCCTTCCTTCCTTCCTTCTTTCCTTCCTCCCTTCCTTCTTTCCTCCTTCCCTCCCTCCTTCTCTCTTTCTTTGCTCCCCATTACCTTCCTTCTGTCCTCTGTCCTTCTTTCCTTCCTTCCTCCCTTCCTCTTTTCATTTCTCCTCCCTCCCTGCCTCCCGCCCTCCCTCCCTCCCTCCCCCCTCCCTCCCTCCTTCCTTCTTTCCTGCCTCCCTCCCTCCCTCCTACCTTCCTTCCTTCCTTCTTTCCTCCGTGCTTCCTTCCTTTCCTTCCTCCCTTACTTATTTCCTTTCCTTCCTTCCTTCCTTCCTTCCTTCCTTCCTTCCTTCCTTCCTTCCTTCCTCCCTTCCTTCTCCCTCCCTCCTTTCCTTCCTTCCTTCTTCCCTCCCTTCCTTCCTTGACTCTAGGACAACAGGAGGGTTAATTGACATCATCGAGGTACTTCATTGGTTTTAACATGATAACACTTTGGTTGTAGCATCAACATATTTCTGCAGAAACTTTAACAAACCTCCTTTATGGTCCAGAAGTATTTTCCAGCCAATTCTTTAGGTGAAGCGCAGGTCTCCAGGTCGTCCTCTCGGGTCACTCTGCGGAGCCAGACCAGCTCACAGTTACAGTGGAGAGGATTCCCGCCGAAACTCAACACCAGCGCCGTGAGAGGAGATCCCTTCATCTTAGCGTAGACAGGTATCCGCAGGAACAACGGGTCCGGAGGAATCTTCTTCAGCTTGTTGGATGTCATGTCCAGTCTGGTGATGGGAGACAGAAACAGAGGAAGGATCAGTTTATGAGTTTCATCTCATTTTAAGGCATGTAGAGGACCAATGCATGTAGTCCACCAAGCTCTATCCTGAGTAGTTTTCATCAATCTAAAAAACGTCAAAGTCAGCGACTCGGGAGAATAGAAAAGAAGGAAAAGAGGGGAAAAAGGAAGGAAGGAAAAAATAATGACTTGGTCAATAAAACAATTAAGTTTGTTTCTTGCTGATTGCACACTTTACTTTCACGTCTACACTCAAAGCAGACACTTGAAAAGAAGAATGTTCTTTGATCTTCATCCCGAAAAGCATTATGACCAGTATGTGGTCCATCCCCCTTTCTTCCTTCCTTCTGCCCTTCCTCCCTCCCTCCCTCCTTCTTTCCTCCCTCCTCCCTCCCTCCTTCTCTCTTCTTTCCTCCCCCTACCTTCCTCCTTTCCTCTGTCCTTCCTCCCTTCTTCTTTTCCTTTCTCCCTCCCTCCTTCCTTCTTTCCTCCCTCCTTTCCTCCGTCCTTCCTTCTTTTCCTTCCTCCCTCCTTCCCTCCTTCCTTCCTTCCTTCCTTCCTTCCTTCCTTCCTTCCTTCCTTCTTCCTTCCTTCCTTCCTCCCTCCTGTCCTTCCTTGCTTCTTTCCTTCCTTCCTCCCTCCCTCCCTCCCTCCTTTCCTTCCTTCCTTCCTTCCTTCCTTCCTTCCTTCCTTCCTTCCTCCCTCCCTCCTTTCCTTCCTTCCTTCCTTCCTTCCTTCCTCCCTCCTTTCCTTCCTCCTTCCTTGACACGACGACAACAGGAGAGATTTTGCATGTGGAAAAAATATCTAATTAAAGCAGAACTAGATGTAGCAGGATGAAGGAAGTTCACCCAAAACATAAATCATATTTCATCAGGATATAACATCCAATGGCGGACAAATATCTGCACCAGCTCTGGGAAATGAACACTAAACATTGGACCTGATGGCTTGTAATGATGTTGTGGATTCAAGCGTTTGCTGCTGTCCCTCCAGAAATATCCGACCACGACGATGACTTAACGAGAGGTTAATAGTTGCTGAGAGCAAGCGAGCATGTTGCACTTTAATTATTTCATTTCATGAGCCTTGTGATGTATTAATTTGTGCATTATTTATATGCATGTGTGTGTCAGTGAATGCTAACCTATGCACAGAGTTACAAAAAGCTGCTCAGTAGGTTTTGGGTCTCCAGGGCAAAATAACCCATTACAGCCTTTTTTAATAAATGCATGAATTTATCCAGAGTCGCGGAAGGTTTTTTTTCTTTCTTTCACATCAATGGTTGTTATTCATTGGGACGTAAATTGAAATTGATTACTGTTAATGGGTTTCAAACATTATTCTGTGCCAGTAGAGTAAAACTACTCAGTGCACACATGCAGCCACATGCCACAATCTTTGTTTATGAAGCACTTTTTAAAAAGGCCAAATGGTAAGTGTTTTACAAGTCAGACACCATTAAAAACTGTATAAATAAAATGCTGAATTAGTTTAAAAAATACCTTCCTAATAAAGGCTGTGTGGAAGGTTAAACTGTGGTTGCTATTTAAATTCCCTAAACAGAATATAAATAACTTGGTTTTATGTTTTCCATTTTGTCGATTGTTGTTTATCACCCAATTCTTTAGAAAACTTATTGGCACAAGTTTTAAACATATTTTTGGAAATTATAGTAAATAGGCCTCATTTTGAAACTATACCTAATTTTTGAGTTAAAAAAAGCAGAAATTATGAATTATGTTTTAACTAAATTTAAGATCAGAGGAAAATATGCTAGCTGATGGACTTTATAATGGAAATGGTGAAGTTTGTTATCACATTACTTATACCGGCAGTTTGCAATTAAAAGTGTGGTGCAAGGAAAGAAGGAAGAAGGGAAGGAAAGAAGAAGGGAGGGAAGAAGGAAAGAAGGAAGGGAGGAAAGAGAGAAGGAGGGAGGAGTAAAGAAGGAAGGAAAGGAAGGAAGAAGGGAAGGAAAGAAGGAGGGGAGGAGGAAGGAAGGAAGGAAGGGACAGAAGGAAGGAAGAAAGGGGGAGGGAGGAAGGACAGACGGAAGGAAGGATTTTTTCTTGATTTGGTGAGAAGTCGCTTTGTTGTCCTGAACTCAAAAAGTCTGATCACATTATTTTCATAAGAAGTTTTACAGAGGATTTTTATTTTAGATCTTTAGTGAGAATTGTTTCATTTTAGAAAAAGATATTATTCCTAAACACAAGGCTGCAGTATGCTGTAATGTAATGTGATGTTTCAGTTTGCTGTGGAGACTATTATGTTCTGCAGTTTGAAGTGATTGCGGGGGAAAGGGAACCAAGGTTCATCTGTGTGTTTGACGAGTCGAAGCCAATAATAATAACTTCAGATTCCTCCGTCTTTAGCGGCTGAATGTGTGCAAACACTCACAGATCTTTGAACAGAGGAGCAGAGCAACGATCTGCGCTGTGGAGGAGCAGTCCGAGGTCACTGATTCAAATTGCCATTCGGTTTTGGAAGTCATTGAGGGCTGTAACATTTACCGTCAACCGCTCCTGACATGCCCCCGGGGCAGGAAGCTGAGCCCCTCCAGATGCTCCAGTGGAGCTGCTGTACAGACCTGCTCACACTGGGCATCTCCCAGCTGTGTGAGTGTGCTGCTGAACAGGAGCTTGGCTGCAGAGTAAAATGAGCCGCCAAAACTCAACTTCTCTTAAACCGAGGCCTGATAAGAAGAGATTTCCTCTGATATCAGTTCAACTGTATCCCGACTAAAGCTTTAGTTTTATTCCTAATTGATCATAAAATCAATTAAATGTAAAAGCGGCTCATTGGGGATTGATATAGTAAGGATAAATAATTCATTTGATTCCAGATGATGCAGTCAAAACAAAGCAGAATGTTATATATTCTTCAAATAATAATCATACCCATGTTTTATGTCAAACTCATTTTCATTCAAGGGCCACATACCGACCAATTTGATCTCATGTGGGCCGTATCATTAAAAAGATGGAAGGAAAGAAGGAAGAAAGGAAGGAAATAAGAAGGGAAGGAAGGAAAGACAGGCAACAGGAAGGAGGGAAGAAAGGTAGGAAAGACAGACAGTGAAGGACGGACAGACAGACGGAAGGAAGGAAAGAAGGGAGGACAGACGGAAGGAAGGAAAGAAGGAAGGAAGGAAGAAAGGAAGGAAGGACAGAAGGAAGAAAGTAAGGAAGGGCAGATGGAAGGAAGGACAGATGGAAGGAAGGAAAGAAGGAAGGTAGTAAGGACCGAAGGAAGGACGCTACGTCTGAGACATAGACTGTATATAAGAAATGTTCTTTTGACACCAAAATGGTCGCCCCCTGGTGGCCTTTTGATAGAATGCAGTTTTAAGTTACTTCCGCGTTGGCCTCATTGCAGAGGACCGGAACTCCCCGCCTGCTACAAACACATCTCGCTTAGGATTGATCATTTGATCCTGACCTGGCCAGTTTATGCAGGTTGGAGAAGATTCCCTCGGGGACGCTCTCTATGAGGTTGTGGTCCAGACTGAGCGTGTTGACGCTGACCAGCAGGGCGATCGTATCCCAGGGAATGTTCACCAGGTTGTTGTAGCTCAGATCCAAATCCTCCAGAGTCTCTAGGAAGTCCTGAAAGAAGAGACAGAGACAGAGAAGGTGAGCACAGTAGAGGAACATTTAACCCCGTCTGTTTTGACTGTTCCTTCTTTCCTCCCTTCCATCTTTCCTTCCTTCCTCCCTCCTTCTTTCTTTTCTCTCTCTTTCCTCCCTTCCTTCTTTCCTTCCTCCATCCCCCTTTCTTCCTTCTTTCTGTCCTACCTTCCTCCCTCCCTCCTTCTTTCCTTTCCTTCCCTCCTTCTTTCCTTTCCTTCATCCCTTCCTTCTTTCCTCTCTTCCTCTTTTCCTTTCTCCCTCCCTCCCTCCATCCCTCCCTCCTACCTAACCATTCTTTCCTTTCCTCCCTTCCTTCCTTCCTTCCTTCCTTCCTTCCTTCCTTCCTTCCTTCCTTCCTTCCTTCCTTCCTTCCTTCCTCCCTTCCTCCCTCCTTTCCTTCCTTCCTTCTTCCTCCCTCCCTTCCTTCCTTCCATCCTTCCTTCGTCCCTCCCTTCCTTTTTCCTTCCTCCCTTTCTTCCTTCCTTATTCTTCCCTTCCTTCCTTCCTTCCTCCCTCCCTTCCTTCCTTCTTCCTTCCTTATTCCTCCCTTCCTTCCTTGACTCGAGGACAACAGGAGGGTTAAGAAAATAAAGAACAAGATATATCAGACACAATACTTGTCAGTAGTTCAGTTTGTTGTTTTTTTTTATCGAAATATAAAGAAAAATATAGAAAAATCAGCAGAACGATCCTTGAAGTGTTTTTCACTTATTTATTGGACTTTGCATGTTTTTTTTAAATCTCTCTTTATATGGTAGTTTAATTAGTGCTGTGCATGTGCAATCTTTGTGTGTATATACATTATGTAAATGTCTATTTCTGGCAAATATAAAATAGTTTTTCCTCTTTTATTTCTTAGATAAAAAGTGTTGATTTATTTAAAATACAGTGAAGGATACAGGAAGGGACACACGATGAGGAGGAAAGGTGAAGATGGAAAGAAACAGAGATGGCAGAGTAAAGGAAGAAAGGACGGATTAGGGGGAAAAAGGTGGAAGAAAAAAGTACCAGAAGAAAAGGATAATAGGGGAGAAAAAGGGTAAGAGAAGGAAGGAAATGAAGAGAATAGAAGAGGGAATGGATAAGAATGGAGGGTTCATGCATCCACGAAGTGTTTATGAGAGAAGTTTAATGAGAGGAAAAGAAATATATTCAGATTTGGATGGAGAGATAAAGTTTGAAAAGAAAAAAAAGGGGGATTAGGAAGAAAAAGGAGGATTTGGAATAACAGAGAAAGAAATGGAGATCAATTACCATTATCAATGGTGTACATTCAAAGCAAGTTGTTTTCTCTAATTGCCTCGATACAATTCTCATAATCAGTGAACAGTTCAAATGCCACAAGTCAGCACAAATTACAAACAGCATAAATACAAAGAGACGGAGAAGAAGTGAGGGGGAAAAAGGAAGGAGAGAGATAACAGCCTGTTGATCTGCCAAAATGTTGTTGTCATTGCTGTAATTGCTCTTATAATTCACACAATCAGGCCACTGTTGAATGTCACAATTACTCAATTATCATTATAGTAATCTGTGCTTTATTGCTTACTGAACACAAAGAGACTCAATCCTCACTGACGAAAACAAACTTTAAGAGATGAGAGAAGTTCAAAGAGCTCTGCAGGCTGAAACCGGCCCCTGAAATTAAAGGTTTGCCCCCCCTCGAGAAAGATCATGACATCAGCTGTTTGTTACCGACCACTGAATCATGTTGACGTTCGGTGTCAGACAGGATTGGTTTAAATTGTTTGACACTGGAGACTGGAGCCAACTTACAATCGTCTAACAAGTCCTCATACCCAAATAAGAAAACTGTCAGTGTCTTCCAAAGTGACAGATGAGTGTTTTCTGATCTGCAACCCTCATGGTGAAGGTTTGATTAAGTTCATACAGCTAAAACTACTTGGGTAAGGTTAGAGAAAGATCCTTTTTATTGTTAGAAGAAACCAATGTTGAGTCTTGGTAAGCGACAAGATATAAAACATGGTCTCCTTTGGTGAGAAGACCCAATCATCCATCCCCATCCTCTTTCCTAGAGGTGAATAAATCCATGCATCCATCCAAGCATCCATCCACCCATGCATCCATCCATCCATGCATCCATCCATATATGCATCCATCCATCCATCCATGCATCCATCCATCCATCCATCCATCCATCCACCTATGCATCTATTCATCCATCCATCCATCCATGCATCCATCTATCCATGCATCCATCCATCCATCCATGTCTCCATCCATCCATGCATCCATCCATTCATCCATGCATCCATCCATTCATGCATCCATCCATCCATCCATCCATCCATCCATCCATCCACCTATGCATCTATTCATCCATCCATGCATCCATCCATGCATCCATCTATCCATGCATCCATCCATCCATCCATGTCTCCATCCATCCATCCATGCATCCATGCATCCATCAATGCATCCATCCATGCAAGTATCCATCCATCCATCCATCCATGTATCCATCCATATATGCATCCATCCATCCATGCATCTATCCATGCATCCATGCATCCATCCATCCATGCATCCATCCATCCATCCATGCATCCATCCATCCATGCATCCATATATGCATCCATCCATCCATCCATCCATCCATATATGCATCCATCCATCCATCCATGCATCCATGCATCCATCCATCCATCCATCCATCCATCCATGCATCCATCCATCCATCCATCCATGCATCCATCCATCCATCCATCCATGCATCCATTCATTTTCTGCTGCTTATTAGAGGCCAGGTCATTTATCTTTCATTTTATCATTATCATCTGCAGTATTTGTCATAATGTGAGAAATTCATCCTGGAATTCAACCTTTAATTTATAGGTTCTGTTTCCTGTTTAATTTTAGTTATATTGATTATTTAATTAGAGAAGTAGAACTTATTCTTTGACAACAACATCAGTGAAAGTCTTAGCTGGGAAAGATGAAGTGACTAAGGGTGGAAAGACAGGGTCAGATTGACAGAGAGAGAGAGAGAGAAAGAGAGAGAGCATGAGTGAAGTTGTGAAGTTCAGGCTAAAGTTCAGAAGGTCCGGTCCATTAGTGAGTTCAGCGGTTCCCGTCTCTCTGAGCTGTGCGGTCCTGTTAGAGGTCTGAGAGTTGACATCCTGAGGGAACACTTTGGCACTTCAGTGTTGGACTTTTAATGAGCAGAGAAAGGACAACATAATTTAAAGAAGGAGAAGAAGAAGAAGAAGAAGAAGAAGGAGGAGGGGAAAGCAGTTTTTATTTTTAGGGACAGGTTATTAAAAAGGTGTCCAGCTGGGCGTTGGTGGTTCTGTTGGACCTCTGAGTCAGGCCGACGCAGCACTTGACCCTCAGCACCAGACTGAGGAGCTTTAATTGACTTTGCAATAACTTTTTTTTTTTTGAACTGAGAATCTTGGCAGAGCATTTCTAACCGCTTTGGTTATAAATTATTAAATTTGTTGGCAACAGAAATCCTCATTTTTTGGAGCTTAAAAGTGACTTTGACTTTGTTATTGTAGCGTAGAGGAACTTTCTCCTGGTGGCAGCAGGGTCATTTCCTCTCAAAAACCCATTCCCACCCCCCTTGATCCAAATTAGAAAGTGTTTTTCGTCCATTTTGAAAGCAATTATATAATTATAATATAAAATACTAAATTCTTGTTACTTACTGGCGAGACAAAAACTTGCAAATAGCACCACAAAGATTAGTTTTTTAATTCAAATTATAATTTAGAACTGATAAAGGCTGACGGTAATTGGGTAATTTTGTCAAACAAGATTAATTTAACTAACTAAATAGTGTGGTCCCATTTCTGCATAATATTCCTTTCTGAAATAAAATTGAATCAAATTAACAAAGTAGAAATGAAAGAAAGAGAAACTTCAGTCTGTTTTTCCTCTTAGGCTTAAATACGGAAGCCCCCGAGGGTCAAAACATGGATTCATGTCTCAAATAACTCAAAGCATTAAAATATTAATGATTTTTAATGGGTCGTTTTTGATGCCTCATTGTTTCACGGTCATTAAGTAGCTTTGGTTTAAAAGACTGGAGGAATGAGTGGACTTTAAGGGCCTGATTTACTAAGATCCCAAATAGTGGGTACTAAATTGCGTGCACAGGGCAATAGATTGCGTGTTTCGTTTTTCATGCGTTTTGCAGGTGATCTACTAAGAATAACTGTGTAAATGAAAACAGGTGCAACAGGGTGGAGACAGCAGTATTTAAATGAGAGTTTTGTGTCTTTATGGAGAGTTTGGACGAGCAGAAAACTGCAAGCGCAAAATGAAATGTGATCAGGTTCTAGTGGAAGAGGTTAACTAATATATTGAGTTATTAAAAAAAACTAATATTACCAGAAAAACCCACATGTGGGAGAGTATTAGTGATGAAGTCAATGTTGTTAGTAAAACCAAAAATATTCCACTCCAAACATATTAACACGGGTGGAAAAAATCCGTCCTGTGTGTATTCTGTCATTGTGCCTCTGTCTCCTCGTCTCCATAGTAACAGCCGGTTAATATCTGTCCTTCAAACTTATTATTTATAGACGCAGTTAGCGTCAGAAATAATACCTTCAGGTTTGGTAAATCACAATGCGCGTGCTAAATAACATATTTACATTTTCTCCTCCCTGTATTTTGCACACTGGGGTTGAAACGTCTCATATTACAGTCATTATGGTAAACTACTAATATTACATTCATTATGGTAAACTACTAAATGAACAGCGTGTATTATCTTGCACATTTGAAAGATGCAAACCTCAGTGCGCTGCGTTAGTAGATCAGCTTGCACATTTTTTGCGGGTGATGTTAAGTTTGCACACATTTTTACCATAGACTGTATATAAGAAATGGACGTAACATCCGGGACGTCACCCATTGGTTTATGGACTGCTGCTCGGAGGCCAATAGTATCGGATCTGAGCAGCGCCATCTTGAAAATTTCAGGTGCATGCTGGGAAAAATAAAAAACACGGATTCTACTTATATGGGCATCAGGAAGGGCATGAGGCGCCCTTCTGAACCTGTGAACCAATCAACCTGTCAATCACGACGTAGCCACGCCCTAATGCATACCCTGCTTTATCGTCAAATATAAAATCATGGAGGCCAAAATTTCACAAATGAACATCATACTGCATTGAAGAAGGCTTTAAACTAGCGATTGAGACCATAAACACATTTTGAAAACGTTTACTGAGGTTAGAAATCAAGTGAGAAGTTGGTGAATTCTCCATTGACTTGTATAGAGACGGAAGTCCTTTTGACACCAAAACGGTCGCCCCCTGGTGGCCTTTTGATAGAATGCAGTTTTAAGTTACTTCCACGTTGGCATCATTGCAGAGGACCGGAATTCCCCGCCTGGTTTTTACACACGCAGACCTTTAGTAAATCAGACCCTAAGTGTAGTATTCATACCTGGAAGGCTCCCTCTGATATGCTGTGCAGCTGGTTGTTGGCCAGGATGAGGTGCCGCAGGTTAACCAGACCCTGGAAGTGGGAGTCGTCCAGGACGGTGAGGCGGTTGGCGTCCAGGTGGAGAGCGTGCAGATCCTGGAGGTCAGCGAAGGCGTAGGGCCGGATCTGACTGATGGTGTTTCTGCTCAGGGTCAGATGGATCTGGACAGAGAAACATGAGATCACTGTCAGATAACACATGATGTATGTCGACGAATCCTGGATCAACTTCCAAAAAACATCTGCCAACTAAATTACCGACTTCTTATTAACCCTTACATAATGTTCGGGTCAAATTGAGCCCATTTTGACATTTGTAAGCAATTAAAAAACACATACATTACATTCCTTTAGTAGCCTAGAATGTCCATAAATGGACCTATTATTTAAAATGTATAGGTTTTTGCACATAGAGTGTGTTAAAGGTTATCATAAGTTACCAACTTCCTATTCTTATTAACCCCTTGCATACTGTTTGGGTCGGATTTGACTCATTTTGACATTTGTAAGCAATTAAAAAACACATAAATTACATTCCTTAAGCTTGAAGTTTAATGACTTGTCCTTTAGTGGCCTAGAATGTCCAAAAAATGATATGTTTTTGCACATATAGGGTGTTAAATGTTATCATGAAACCTAAAATTCAAATATTGTCACTTTAAATACATTCAAGAAATAATTATAATAATTATTAGCTGTTTTATTCTCATTTTAGATAACATAATATAGTGTGATTGTTGATATATCGTCACTGTAATTGTGTCAAATCTAAAGAAGAACAAGAATATGAAACAAATTTGCAGTTAAAAATGTGGTATAGGCATTAATTATAAAGTAAGTCATTATGTAAGGGTTTAAGCTCTGCAACTTAATGTCATGCCAGTAATAATTCAGTAAGGTTTCACTTTTGTCAAATAGTATATCATGTTTTAGAGAGGTCAGAGGTCAGGGTTAGCCGATGAGCTGCCACCATGGAGATAATAGAGATTCGATGTTTCACTTAAGGACGGTTCAGCAGGTTGGACGCTGAGGGCCTCGGTTACAGGATGGCCTTTAAACACCAAGCCACCCATTCACCCTTCATTAATAATGCAATTAGTAATTAATACTAGAGTACTGTGGGTCAGATGTGGCATGGATTTAAGGAGAAGAAAAATAAGTCTGGGCTTCATTAAGCCTCCTGTTGTCCTCGAGTCAAGGAAGGAAGTTAGGAAGGGAGGAAGAAGGAAGGAAAGAGGGGGAGAGGAAAGGGGAAGGAAGGAAGGAAGGAAGGAGGGAGGGAGGGAGGAAGGAAGGAAGGAAGGAGGGAGGGAAGGAAGGAATGAAGGAAGGTAGGGGGGAGGAAAGAAACAGAAGGAGGGAGGGAGGAAGGAAAGGAGGGAGGAAGGAAGGAAGGAAGGAAAGGAGGGAAAGAGGGAAGGAAGGAAAGCAAGGAGGAAGGAGGGAGGTAGGAAGGAAGGAAGGAAGGATGGAAGGGAGGAAAAAGGAAGGAAAGGAGGGACAGAGGAAGGAGGGAAAGAAGGAAGGGAGGAAGGTAGGGGGAGGAAAGAAACAGAAGGAGGGAGGAAGGAAGGAAGGAAAGGAGGGAAAGAGAGAAGGAAGGAAGGAAGGATGGAAGGGAGGAAGAAGGAAGGAAAGGAGGGACAGAGGAAGGAGGGAAAGAAGGAAGGAAGGGAGGAAGGTAGGGGGAGGAAAGAAACAGAAGGAGGGAGGGAGGAAAGGAAGGAGGGAAGGACAGAAGGAAGGAAGGAAGGAAGGAAGGAAGGAAGGACAGAAGGAAGGAAGGAAGGAACAGTCAAAACAGATGGGGTCAATTTGACCCGAGAGGACGACACAAGGGTTAAGCCTCATAAAAAGTGTCTATGTGAACTGCAGAAGTGTTTAGAAAGCATCAATAGTCGATCTGACTGATCAATAAATGTGATTAAACCTTGATTCATGTCTCAGAGAGCAGAGAGAGTGTATTTTTTAGCTTTTACACCACTAAACATCTCCTATCACAAAATATCATGTCCTATTTTACCTCAGACATGAAAATATAACATAGTAATAATGATTGAAATGTCTCTATTTGGTAGTTTTGAGTCTCTTTAGTCACTCCATCTCATAGTTGCTATGGCAACCAGATGGCAGCTGTTACTCAAACTAACTGTAGGTTGTTTTTAGTCATTTTTTCATCTTTTTTTGTATGTTTTTAGGTTTCTTTAGTCTATTTTTTATCTCTTTTAGTCATGTCTGCATCTCTTTTTGGTGGTTAAATGTTATTTTATATGTAAAGTGAAAATGAGCAGAACTTTATGGAACTGTGGGGTTTATTGTATAACCATTAGAGCCATCAGTCTTCACTGCTACATCATAAAAAGAAATCCTCATAACTACTATCTTATTAAAACTATTAACTATTCATTTCACTAAAACACATGGCAATAGATACGGAGATAATCTGACCCAGAACAGCCTCAATGGACGTATGTAAGGGTTAATAAATAATGCTATTAGAAGACACAGCACCGATGGGAGGAGTTGATATTCGCCTGTCAGATGCAGACATATATTCTATTAACACCCAACGAAGGCCAATCAACACCCACACACTTGTTAAAGCTGTTTTGGGGATACGCGACAATCATCGGAGGCATCTGTGGCCCTCGCTGTCACGCTCGCCGCCGCCAAATGATTAAAACCTCAATTTCCCAAGCTGCCTCGTGTGTGAGCAAACATCATCTGTGCTGCTGTGATCACACGGGAGGAGAGGGAACGTTTTTTTCAAATGCAGAGGAAGTCTGCAGCTATTTGATGTTTTAAACATGACGACGTTTGAATGTGTTGTTTTTGTGCTTGGGTGCACCTCCGCTACATGATTACAGTGGAATACATTGGTGAATTTTGTAAGATATCATAGATTAAATCTCTGTCAAAGGGGCAGATGTTTCTAATATTTTCTCGGTTCAATGTGGAATAAACATGAAAAGTCTCGTTTCGATTTCTTTTCTTTTCTTACTCAATAGTTCATTTTAATTTTTACCAAACATTACGAAGAGCTGAGCAGTTTTCTTTGCTTCTGAATGCTTGAAAAAAATTGACCCTGTCTGTTTTGACTGTTCCCTCTTTCCTCCCTTCCTTCCTTCCATCTGTCCTTCCTCCCTTCCTTCCTTCTTCCACCCTCCCTCCTTCATTCTTCCTTCCTCCCTCCTTCCTTCCTTCCTTCCTTCCTCCCTCCTTTATTCCTCCCTCATTTCCTTCCTTTTTCCTTCCTTCCCTTCCTTCTTCCTTCCTCCCTCCTTTCCTTCCTTCTCCTTCCTTCCTTCCTTCCTCCCTCCTTCCTCCCTCCTTTCATTCCTTCCTCCTTTCCTCCCTCCTTCCTTCCTCCTTTCCTTCCTTCTTCCTTCCTTCCTTCCTTCCTTCCTTCCTCCCTCCTTCCTCCTTTCCTTCCTTCTTCCCTCCCTCCTTTCCTTCCTTCTTTCTTCCTTCCTTCCTCTCTCCTTTCCGTCCTTCTTCCATCCTTCCTCCCTCCTTTCCTTCCTTCTTCCATCCTTCCTCCCTCCTTTCCTTCCTTCTTCCTTCCTCCCTCCCTCCCTCCTTTCCTTCCTTCCCTCTTTCCTTTCTTTCCTTCTTCCTTCCCGCCTTCCTCCCTCCGTTCTTTCCTTCTTCCTTACCGCCTTCCTCCCTCTCAGATATCATCACACCATTAAACATCAACGGAGACGTTCAGTTTATTCCAGCAGATATTTACACTCAAGTGAATTTACTCCTTTTCTTTCCTCAGCCTTCGACATCGACATGATCCTTCCTGCTGTTATTTCACAGAGTGCCCTTTGGTAGTCTTTAGATAAATCATGTGTACCTGCCGCTTTCAGTTTTCACCTGTATTTTACTGTAGGTGGAGATAATAATGGCATAGCAACGGCGAGAAAACGATCAAAACAAACACATTTAATATGTTCTTTGACTTTAGGGCTTTAACACAGCAGCTTTAAAACAATCCTATTGCCAGACAAGAATGCTGATATCTATAATACCTGAAGATGGCATCCACGATATGGTTCAGATTAGGAAAGCTTTATGGTTATGGAAATGATTAAGGTTAGGTAACTACAGTAAAACACTTGGTTATAAATAGCTGGACTTCCACACTCTTACTCTGAGCCTCACTAAAGGCGATTTTCTCTCATTTATATATTGTTGTAATGTTGGATCAATCAATCAATCAATCAATCTTTATTTGTATAGCGCCAAATCACAACAAAGTTATCTCAAGGCACTTTACACATAGAGCAGGTTCTAAACCGTACTCTTCAAGTTTTAATTTATAAAGAGACCCAACATTCCCACATGAGCAAGCATTTAGCGACAATGGCAAGAAAAAACTCCCTTTTAACAGGAAGAAACCTCAGGCAGAACCAGGCTCAAAGTGGGCGGCCATCTGCCTCGACCGGTTGGGGTAGAGGGGAGAGAGAGGAAGAATAGGAGAGAGAGAGAGTAGCACATTGAAAATAAACATTGAAGCTAGAAGGTCCGGGACTGGAATCTGTCATCCGGACGTCTACAGGCCCAGATTGCCTGTGAGATGAGAAAGCACAGACAACTCCGGGGAAGAAGTGTAGGTTACTGAATGCATTGATAGTACATGAATGTTATTGGATATAGATGGATGGATAGAGAGAGAGAGAGAGGAGGAGAGAGGAGCTCAGTGCATCATGGAGGTAGGAGTCCCCCGGCAGTCTAAGCCTATAGCAGCATAAACTAGGAGCTTGCTAACTATAAGCTCTATCAAAAAGGAAAGTTTTAAGCCTACTCTTAAAAGTAGAGAGGGTGTCTGCCCTCCGGACCGAATCTGGGAGATGGTTCCACAGGAGAGGAGCCTGATAACTGAAGGCTCTGCCTCCCATTCTACTTTTAGAGATACTAGGTACCACAAGTAGGCCTGCGTTCTGGGAGCGCAGTGTTCTGGTAGGTACATAAGGTACTATGAGCTCTTTAAGGTATGATGGAGCCTGACCAGTAAGAGCTTTAAAAGTGAGGAGAAGGATTTTAAATTCTATTCTTGATTTTATGGGAAGCCAATGCAGTGAAGCTAAAGTAGGAGTAATGTGATCTCTCTTTCTAGTTTTTGTCAGAACGCGTGCAGCTGCATTCTGGACCAGTTGGAGAGTCTTTAGAGACTTGTTAGGGCAGCCTGATAATAATGAATTACAATAATCCAGCCTAGAAGTAACAAATGCATGGATTAGTTTTTCAGCATCATTTTGAGACAGAATATGTCTGATTTTTGAAATGTTACGCAGATGAAAATAGGCAGACCTTGAAATTTGTTTTATATGGGAATTAAAGGACAGATCCTGGTCAAATATAACTCCTAGGTTCCTTACAGTAGTACTGGAGGCCAAAGTAATGCCATCCAGAGTAGTTATATCATTGGATAATGTGTTTCTAAGGTGTTTAGGGCCAAGCACAATAACTTCAGTTTTTTCTGAGTTTAACAGCAGGAAGTTACAGGTCATCCAGGCCTTTATGTCCTTGATGCATGTTTGTAGTTTAGTTAACTGGTTGATTTCATTAGGCTTTATTGATAGATATAATTGAGTATCATCTGCATAACAATGAAAATTTATTGAGTGTTTCCGAATAATATTTCCTAAAGGAAGCATATATAAGGAGAATAGTATTGGTCCAAGCACTGAACCCTGAGGAACACCATGTCTAACTTTTGTTTGCATAGAGGATTTATCATTGACATTTACAAACTGAAATCTATCTGACAGATAGGATTTAAACCAATTTAATGCTGTTCCTTTAATACCAATTAAATGTTCAAGTCTCTTTAACAGGATTTGATGATCAATAGTATCGAAGGCAGCACTAAGATCTAACAGGACGAGGACAGAGAGAAGTCCATTGTCTGATGAAGTTAGGAGGTCATTTGTAACTTTTACCAGTGCAGTTTCTGTACTATGATGAGCTCTGAATCCAGACTGAAAATCCTCAAATAAGCTGTTATTATTTAGAAAGTTACACAGCTGATTAGCAACTGCTTTCTCGAGGATCTTAGAGAGAAAGGGGAGGTTCGATATGGGCCTATAGTTAGCTAAAACCTCTGAATCAAGAGTAGGCTTCTTAAGAAGTGGTTTAATGACAGCTACTTTAAAAGACTGTGGTACATATCCTGTCACTAAAGACAGATTGATCATATTTAATAAGGAAGTACTAACAGAGGGAAAGGACTTCCTTAAGCAGCCTAGTTGGAATCGGGTCTAAAAGACAGGTTGATGGTTTAGAGGAAGTGATCATTGAGGTTAATTCTATAAGGTCGACTGGAGAGAAACAGTCTAAATAAATATCAGGTTTAAAAGCAGTTTCTGAGTTTCCTATGTTAGAGGATGAATCAGTGCTTATTGGGGGCAAGAGGTGATTAATTGTATCCCTAATAGTTAAGATTTTGTCATTAAAGAAACTCATGAAGTCATCACTACTGAGAGTTAAAGGAATACATGGATCAGTAGTGTTATGACTCTTTGTCAGTTTAGCCAAAGTACTGAAAAGAAACCTTGGACTATTTTTATTCTCCTCTATTAGTGATGAGTAGTAGGCAGCTCTGGTGTTACGGAGGGCCTTCTTATATGTTTTAAGACTGTCTTGCCAGGTTAGGTGAGATTCTTCTGATTTGGTGGAACGCCATATTCTTTCTAGTTTTCGTAAAATTTGTTTTAATTGTCGAGTTTGGGAATTATACCAAGGAGCTGTTTTCCGTTGTTTAATTATCTTCTTTTTTAAAGGAGCATGGAGTCCAGAGTTGTTCTCAGTAAGTCTGCAGCGCTATCAACAATACAGTCAATCTGGGGGGGACTGAAATCAGAATAAGTCATCTCTGTTGTATTGATACATGGCATTGAGCTCAACATTGATGGAATTTTTTCTTTAAATTTAGTGACAGCACCATCAGACAGACATCTAGTAAGAACATGTCTGTCCAGTGGTGTATAGTCCAGTAATAAAAATTCAAATGTTATTAAGTAGTGGTCTGATAAAGAAGGATTATGAGGGAAAACTATTAAATGTTCAACCTCAATACCATATGTCAGAACAAGGTCGAGGGTGTGGTTATAACAGTGAGTTGGCTCATTCACATTTTGAGAGAAGCCAATTGAATCTAATAATGCAATAAATGCAGTGTTAAGGCTATCATTCTCAACATCCACATGAATGTTAAAGTCACCTACTATAATTATCTTATCAGTGCTAAGGACTAAATTTGATAAAAGCTCTGAGAAGTCAGATAAAAATTGGGCGTACGGGCCAGGAGGACGGTAGATTACAACAAATAAGACAGGCTGTAAAGTTTTCCAGGCTGGGTGAGAAAGGCTGAGAACAAGACTTTCAAATGATTTATAATTAAGTTTAGGTCTAGGGTTGATTTTTAGGTCTGAGTTAAAAATGGCTGCAACTCCACCTCCTCGGCCGGTGTCTCGAGGGATGTGGGTATTGATATGACTGGGAGGAGTGGATTCATTTAGACTGACATATTCATCCTGACGCAGCCAGGTTTCAGTAAGACAGAATAAGTCAATATGATGATCTGATATTATATCATTGATTAATACACCTTTAGAGGAGAGAGATCTAGTGTTTAAGAGTCCACATTTAACTCTCTTATTTTGATGGTCCATTACTGGAGTGGTATTAATTTTGGTCAGGTTTTTATGTATCGCTCTTCTATTAAAAGCTGTTTTAATTGGTTTAGGAGGTCGGGGGACAGACACAGTCTCTATATGTAATTGGGTGGGTAACTGCTCTAGTGGAAGCACAGAGAAGCGTGTAAGACTGCAGCTCTGTCTCCTGGTCTGGACTCTGGGTTGTCATGGATTTGGGTCAATGAATTCGGCCATATTTCTAGATATGAGAGCAGCTCCGTCCAAAGTGGGATGTATGCCGTCTCTCCTAATCAGACCAGGTCTTCCCCAAAAAGTTTGCCAATTATCTCCGGATGGATGTTAAACTACTGCCCCATTGAACTGATGTTAGATCATTTGTGCATGCCCATAAATGGCTGCTCAATCTGTAACCTTTGTTACTAAGGTTGCTCCGTGGGTCGGATTCAGGCTCCAACATGTACGGACATATTTGATAAGTTTCCATTTACAGTAAAGACGGAGAAAAATAAGTGAAATCTTGCTAGAATAGTTTGTTTATGTTGTAACCAGAGCCCGAAGAAGCTTCCTGAAACTGACCAATCAGAACAGAGTGAGGAGGCCTTAAAGAGACAGGAGCTAAAACGACCTGTTAATAGACAGAGGCTGAACTGAGGGGCTTGATAAAGGACCAGTAGAAGATAAATAAGGATTTTTTAACTGGAAATCATGCAGAGATATTCCAGTAGAGCCCCATAATATAAATATAGAGCTGGAGATGTGAATGATATCACCTCGTTGGCATTGGATGTGATGAATTTAAGCTGGAGAGCAGAATGAAGAGAAAGACGCCAAGTTAATGTTTAATGCTTCATATAGAGTAGTCCAGTTTCACAAAATTGTGAAGTATCAGGCTAATATCTCTGATAAGATGACATGTTATCACTGTAAGGGGCCTGATCTACTAAGATCCCAAATAAAGGGTACTAGATTGTGTGTGCAGTGCAAAAGATTGGACATTTGGTTAGCATGCGTTTTGCAAGTATTTAATTAACGGAGAGTTTGGACGAGCAGAAATGTGATCCCATTGAATTAGAGGTTCTAGTTAAAGAGGTTAACAAACATATTGAGTTATAGTAAAAAAAAAAACATTCTCCTCCCTGTATTTTGCACACATTCATTAAGGCAAACGTACTAAATGCGTTAGTAGATCAGGTAGCACATTTTTTGGCAGGTGATGTCAAGTTTACACGATTTTACACATGCAAACCTTTAGAAAATCAGGCCCTAAGTTCTCTCAGCATCATTATTCAAGCATGAATGCCTCATATTTGTTTTTATGACTGACTCAATCTACATTGTGAATGAGTCATGACTGTTTCCGAGCACCAGATAAGCTAGAGTTTTGCAAGGATCACAGTTAAGCACTCATAATCACAGCCAGGAACATCAGAAACATAATTTAGCTTTTATATAATACATGTTTTAAGTTATGTCATTCCCAAATAGAATGACAACTTCAAACAATACATCAAATAAATGTGATTGTGGAGTATAGCTCAACAAAAACAAAACAGCATGGCTATAAATCAAGCAAAACGACAGCACGCTCTTATCCAAATACTTGGCAGAAACTATCGGGTGAGCAAATCAAAGTAAACATGAATGGCTGCAAGGTAAAAAAAAAATGAAATAGAAATATAGGAAACTGAGCTCTGACCAGGCTGGACATATTGGCGAAGTCGCGGTGCCTCAGAGTCGTGATGAAGTTGTCCATCAACCTGAGCTCGGCCGTCTGGCGGTCGATGTTGGGCGGGACGAAGAGGAGGCCCGTCTTGGCACACAGCACCGTGTAGGACGGCAGCAGGTTCTGGCAAGTGCACCGCTTTGGACACAGCATGGAGAAGGAGCAAGGGGTGAGGGAGGACAGGAGGACGAAGACGAGCAGGAGGAGGAAAGGGCAGACCAGCGAGGAGGTGACATCCATGGTTATGCTCCTGTTGCAACAGAGAAAAGACAAACGGAAGCAGAGTTTAGTTCATGCAACTCTTTAACTTAAAGATCCTCCAGAGGCCTGTAAATTACTTCCAGGTTTCCCAGTTAGTGATTAATGTAACAACTAAATGCTTTGTCCAAGTCGTGGCTCCTTGATTTCATTTGTAGGATTTATTGTTAGCAAAGATATTCAACTAACCCCTACACACAATTTTTTTACATTTGAGAGCTGTAAAAACACCAGATACACAATTCTTTTAACCCTCCTGTTGTCCTCGAGTCAAAGAAGGAAGGGAGGAAGAAGGAAGGAAAGGAGGAAGGAAAGGAGGGAGGGAGGGAAGGAGGAAGAAGGAAGGAACGGAGGGAGGAAGGAAGGAGGGAAGGAAGGAAAGGATGGAGGAAGGAAGGATGGAAGGGAGGAAGAAGGAAGGAAAGGAGGGAGGAAGGAAGGAAGGAAGGGGGGAAGGAAGGATGGACGGGAGGAAGAAGGAAGGAAAGGAGGGAGGAAGGAAATGAAAGGAGGAAGGACGGAGGAAAGAAGGAGGGAGGGAGGAAGGAAGGAAAAAAGGGGGATGGAGGAAGGAAAGAAGGAAGGGAGAAAAGAGAGAGGAAGGAAAGAAAGAGAGAAGGAGGGAGGGAGGAAGGACAGACGGAAGGAAGGAAGGGAGGAAAGAAGGAACAGTCCAAACAGACGGGGTCAATTTAACCCGGGAGGACGACACGAAGGACTTTTCCTAATGTGACCCACAGTTCACAAAAATGCAGCTGATACACATTTTTATATACGGAAATGTAAAGTTGGACCTGTGTTTATTAAATAAAATTCCAAGTCACCATTAAAACATGTTGTTATATTCATCATATTCTATAAAATGTTCTCCTGGACCATAAAATAGTGATTGTGAATATCTTTTTTTCTGTATGATTAATCAAATATTTATCATTATTATTAAAGACTAATGGGGAATTCACGAATGTTAATTGGTGTAGAGACTAATTATGAGTAAGTATGTAAGGGTTAAAACTCCGAAGATGAAGATTATTCTTCACAGTAACAGTATAAGAGATAAAAGCTGCAGAATTTTTTTTTTGCATCTTACAACAAACACAGAAATCCTTCTTTTATGATTTCCTGGACTGATTCTTGCGGAGCACTGGGATGAAAAAAATAAATAAAAAAAATATTATAATAAATGCTTCATGAGAGAGGAGATAGGAGTTTTTCTTTTCCTATTTCTTGCTGAGTAAGTTGTCCTGGGAAAGTGAAAGTAAACAGTTCTTATATCATCAATTAAGCTCACTGCATTCTCATGATTACAATCTTAGCAGAACATTAAACAACACAAATTATGCTCTGCGTGGCTCTCTGTCTCACTTCATAAATTTCATAGATGTTTTTTGTGCATGTAAATGAGACTAAAACCAACTTTCCAGCCAGAGCAATAAAGGAATACATTTACATTGATATTGATTTCTCTCCGTTTGGGGTTCTGCATTCGAGTGCTGAATGAATTTATACATACGAGGAGACAGAAGAAAACACACACAAGCTGGAATGACATATGCAAAAAGGAAAGCACACACAGACACTCACTCATTCATTCGTGCATTCATGCATGCGTGAGTGTGGATTCCTCGTGTACACACACTCTCTGAGTTGATGCTGGGTGATTGCAGGAAGGTCGATTGTATATAACAGCAGGAAGAGAGATTGTCTTTTATTTACAATGCTGAAATATTCAAACTGTGCCTCGACTCGGCTCGACTCGAGCATACAGAGTGCAGGACGCCGAGCTAATTGTGAGGAAGCAATGCAATGAGATCAATTCGGTGGAAATTATCAGGAGAATTCAAAACCCACCCGACTTCGACTACGCTGAAATGTCAATGGGTAATTGAGTCTGCACACGATGGGAACGTGAGCACAGGAGACGTTCAGCCGATAATGAACGACAACTGGGATTCACAAATTTGTCACTTGACTGAAAATATTTTAAGCCTCAAGAAATTTCACTCACATTCAAGATGAAACTTTCTTTTTTTTATTATATAGCAGACATCCTCAAATGCTGCTTTATTCTACAATATAGAGGTTGAAGATCTTTCTTATCCTGTGGTACCTTGTGATATACTGTCTCTGTCTTGTGGTATAGCGTTCCAAAACCAGATGTTTACTTAAAGGTTAAAAGTTATAGGTCATGAAACAGACGGTTTTACTTAGGTTAAAGATTAAAACTAGCCATAAATGAAGGGTCAGGGGCTGTGTTTCCTGACTGACCATCTGTTCAGAGGGTGGAGTTTTTAGAGAAAGGAGCTATATATACTGGAGCATCTCTTAAGATGTTTGATGTTTGACACTGTTCTCTTTTGTAATAAAAACCTTTAACCCTTGTGTCGTCCTCCCGGGTCAAATTGACCCCGTCTGTTTTGACTGTTCCTTCTTTCCTCCCTTCCTTCCTTCCGTCTGTCCTTCCTCCCTCCCTCCTTCTCTCTTTCCTCCTTTCCTTCCTCCATCCCCCTTTCTTCCTTACTTCTGCCCTTCCTTCCTCCCTTCCTCCTTCTTTCCTTCGCTCCTACCTTCCTCCCTTCCCTTCTTTCCTATGTCCTTCTTTCCTTGCCTCCTCGCTTCCTCTTTTCCTTTCTCCTACCCTCCTTCCTTCCTTCTTCCTCCCTTCCTTCCTCCCTCCTTTCCTTCCTTCCTCCCTCCTTCCTTCCCCCCTCCTTTCCTTCTTTCCTTCCTTCCTCCCCCCTTCCTTCTTCCTCCCTTCATTCCTTCTTCCCTCCCTTCCTTCCTTCCTTCCATCCTCCTTTCCTTCCTTCTTCCTCCCTTCCATCCTTCCTTCCTCCCTTCCTTGACTCAAGGACAACAGGAGGGTTAAAATATAAAAGTGAGACGTGTCAGCGGTGGTTTCCTTCTTCATCAACACATCAAGAGTCAACCGATTAATATACCACAAGTGATTGACGTATTTGATGTGAAGTAGCTGACAATACTTGGGATTTACGACTGAGTTACTGGGATTCTCAAATTTGTCACTTGACTGAAAATATTCAAACCTCTAATAATTTCACTCACATTCAAGCAGACATCCTCAAATGCTACTTGTTTCTACAATATAGATGGTTGAAGATCTGTCTTTGAGTGATTGACGTATTTGATGTGAAGTAGCTTACAATACTTGGGATTAACGACTGAGTTAAAACATGGGTGTAGTCTATGTGAGGATCATTTTCACCACATGCTGAGAATCTTTTTCTTGATACTGTTTTTCGATCTTTTTATCTCTTTATTCCTGAGAGAATATGGGGACAAAGTAGGCAACACATCACATCACATTGAGTGTAAAATGAATGTTTTTCAGTAATTTTCAGAATGACTTTTCAGAGAAGAATCGACTCAGTCAAACCATGTCGTGGATACTATATCTATACTGTGTCTTTCTCGTGCCGAAGATGACAATTCACAGCCTTGTCGTTTATTCTGCACAGAAGAAAGTGACTGACCTATACGCACCCAAGTGAACATTATATACAAAGATAGTCAGAGCTACAGAAGTAAAAAAACACACACACCAATGTCTCCTCTTATTTTCCACAACCCCAGCTTGCTTGTCACCTCATTCTTTCTTATCATACTCTGCTCCCAAAAACTGTCCTTGATCATTCTAACACCATATATCCTGCTCTTTAGCTGAATCTCTGCACATACACTCTGCCTCTAACTCTTGATAAGATTGGCGGTTTGATTCCCGGCTACTCAAGTCCACATGTCAATGTGTCTTTGGGCAAGATACTGAACCCCAAATTGCTCCCGATTGCTGTGCAAACAGTGTGTGAATGTATGAGTATGTTATGGCGATTTTCCACTATACAGTTCTAGCAATATTCGGCTCGACTCGACTTGGTTTGGTACCAGGAACCTTTTCCATTACAAAAAAGTACCTCCTCAACGTGGGCGGGGTCGTCATAGCACGGCTCTGCTAAACTGCCGTGACTTCGTTTTATACGCGACACAAACACATAAACAATGGAGGCGATGGTGTACTTGCTGCTGTATGAGGCTTTCTGTCTCACACAAAGCAAGAGAAGAGAAACGAATCGCTGTAACGCCGTTGTTGGTATTTAAAAATGGCGGGTTTGATTCTTGTGTGGGACGGCTCATGACTTTTCCAGCGACTCTCTGACCAATCAGCGGCCAGCAGTGTGTCGACGTCACATTCTAGTACCGGCTTGGCTCGCTTGGAACCTCGGCAGAGCAGATAATAAAAAAGTACCAGGTACCAGGTACTATCCCTAGTGGAAACGCAAAATAAACCGAGTCAACTTGAGTCGAGTAGTGCTGGAACTGTATAGTGGAAAAGCACCAATAGATTCCTCTTAATGAACGTGGTAGCCTGCTCATCAGTGTATGAATGTGTGGATGTGACATTTAGTGTAGAAGCGCTTTGAGTGGTCAAAAGACTAGAAAAGTGCTATATAAGTCCATTTACCACTCATTTACCATCCATCCATCCATGTCACCTCATTATTTCCACTTCTCTTAGCTTGTGGACAAATGAGCTCACTATGAGTCACCATCAGATTTGTAGGGAAACCTGCTGGAGTGTTTTATGGTGCCAAAACAGGAAGAGAGTGTGATTTTTCTGGTTGATGGCAATTGGTGGAAGGAGTGCAAGGTTAACGGATAAATTACTCCCTGCTCTTCAAGAACGGGGCTGAAGGAACTCTAGGTCCAGAAACACGAGCAGTAAAAGAGGCAAAATTATTCCCCAGACTATCAGTTAACAACCATCCATCACAGCTTCAACTGTGACCAGCTGTACTTAACGTAGTCTTGAGTAGAGGATTATAAGTGACACTTCAGGCTCCAAGTAAAGTGGTTTAGATCATTTGGACAAATTGTTGGTTTGTTTCCAACCCGTCTGATTATCTGACTTCTTGTATTTCGTTACCACTTCAGAGGTTTATTCTTAGAGATGCCACCATGTTCTCATGTAGCTGGGTGGAATAATGTCATGATACCTGTTATCACCACTAGATGGCAGTATCAACATCCCTAGTTTTCCCAGCGACATGACTATGCATGTTCAGGAGAGAAGATGTGGTGTTTTTGAAGGGAAATATCCTGCTGTGTGACTTTTGGTAATAAATAAAAAGTGATGTTCATTCAATATAAATAAATACCTTCAGTTCAAAATATGGTAGATGCTAATGTGTCGGTATGTGCTCGATGTTTACCAGATCTGCTACTACTCTGTGTTGTGCTACTGACACAGAGTAGTAGACCGTTTTTTTGTGTCCATGTGGTTTAGTTTAAATCTAAAGGGGTTAAAATGTGAAAATAAACGTATGAATAACTTGCACACATTCTTTTTTTGTGGACCCAGCATCAAATTTCTGCTTTTAATCCACTTTGAGAGAATATATTAGAGGATTATGGTAAAAATGTCTAAGTGGTGTAACCATAAAAACTTTGTACAAAATAATTCAACTTGCTTAAAAACAGTAAATTCTCAATAAAACACCATATCAACTAGTTTGGCATGATCTTACATTATAACTTTATATTAAATAAAGGTAATGGAATACAATTGTTCTAAATATTACATTTACTCTGGTAACCATGGAGATCAGGAAACATTTACATTTCTTTTTGCCTCTTATGTAGCTTCTGTTTTTCTGATTAAATTATACCAGGTGATCTTTGCAAAATCCAGAAGGTCCTTTAATAACACTTAGCGTTGGTTTGAATGTTTTTCTTTCAACCATTTGTATGAAAAATAAAGATGTTTAGCTGAAAATGACATGACATTGCTCTTGTTTTATTGGTCTATATTATTATGTTGCTTCCAATAATTTCATGTTTATCTGCAGAAAATTGAGTCAAACTTTGGAAACAAGTCGATTTATAATGATTTCTATTCCCAGATTGCCTGGTAACTCTATTAAGTATTCCTATTGTGAATGCTTTGTGTGACCAGGTTCAACAGAGAAAAGACGGGCACTGATTCTCTCTTGTTAGCGTCTCTGTATGTTTGGACATCAGCGTTAATTGAACAGTTTTTCCCACGAGTCACGAAACTCAATCAACATGTAAATTACCAATCAACGTCCAATCATATGTTTCATTATCATGTCATATATGTAATGTCGTCTCTATATTATAGATGATACAGTGCACACGGGTGTCATTACATATCATCACATGTGGGAATGCACACGTACATGTATTATAAAACATGTCAGTTTTACAATGAGAGGGAAGACTTGATGAATAAAAAGGAGCAGAGGCGTCAGGGGTATGGCGGTGGAAAGAGGTAAAGAGAGATGAATGAACGAGGGGAATGTCGGAGAGAGGAATGGTGTAGAGATGTATAGAAACTAAGGGGTTCGAGATGGAAGTTATTTGGAGAGATGGAGTAATAAACAATCTTATCTAGACAGGAATTGAGAAACTGATTCAGAGGGATGGATAATGACAGTGATTCAGACAGAGGGAAGAGAGTGATGGTAGCATGGGAGGGAGTAAGAAGAAGGATGGATGAATGAATGGATGGACGCCGGGCATGTCAGAGAACAGAGGTATGACAGGAAACAGCCGAAAAGAGTTTGAGAGAAAGACAAACTCATATGGAAAAGAGGAATGACGACGGGGAGCGGACAGGCAGGAAGATAAGTGGAGGGACGGAGAAAAAGGGAGAGCGATGCAATTGAAATGAGAAGCACTTTCAGTTAAGGAGAGAGTGATGAAAGGACGGAGGAGAGGGAGCGACAGAGATGGAGGAATGCCTGTAGTAAAGAAAAAAAGAGCTGCTTTGCAATTTTCTCACGCTGAAGAGGCCTGACTGAACAAATTAAATCTCTTCTCAGAGCTCCAGTGTTCCTCAGAGACCAACCATCACACTGCACCCAAACTCTACTGCAAAATTATATAAACATAATCTTATAAAAGTTGATTGTTTGATGGTTTACCACTAACAATACGGGAATGTGATACATATGTGTGGGCATGCATTGCACCGATTTATTACACCGGTTCGTTGTGAATCTTGTATGTGTGTATAGTGTTATTGTTTTAATGTATTGCACTGTATGAATATTGGAATGTATGTATGAAATCTGTAGGTTCATATGAACTTGTCACTTCACATCATGCGTGTGTGTGTGTGTGTGTGTGTGTGTGTGTGTGTGTGTGTGTGTGTGTGTGTGTGTGTGTGACCTGCCAGGGGACAACAGATGCAAATTAGCAGTTGTGCTAACTCTGGTGCATTTACATTAATGTGCAATGTCCCTTTTAAATAAATAAATACATAAATATTATTCATGGATTTGATATATTCACAATTTTTCACAAATCCTTTCCGTAAACAACAGTCACAAGCAAGCAGTTTTAATTGCTTTGTTTTCTATTGGAGTCTATTAATCTTCTGTCGCTCATGTTGAAAGTCGGGTATGAGGAACAGCTGATTCATTTAGTTAAAATGAGGAGTTTATCTCTAACCCTAACCCTTTCATACCAAAGCAGTTCCATTGCTGGGCTGGTTGTGTTGGTTCACTGTGGTTGAACTGAATGCGAACCAGCTGAGAACCAGTTTGCTTTCCCACTGCTCGGTGTTTAGGGAGCCACGTCATTACGTCACCGTATACGTCAGTTACGTCGCTGCTTTCCCATAAAGACTCGCGCCAACTTCGAAGCAACAATAATACAAAGAAGAAGAAGCAGCAACAACAACGATGGCAGACTACGCGTTTGTACAGCTGTTGCTCCTGGCTCGCATCGAAACACAACAGATACAGTGTATTTGTGCTGTCGAGCAGCACAAATACACTGTTTTTAAGCAAAGTTGAATTATTTGAATGATCATTTTTATGGTTACACCACTTAGACATTTTTGCCATAATCCTCTAATATATTCTCTCAAAATGGATTAAAAGCAGAAATTTGATGCTGGGTCCACAAAAAAAGAATGTGTGCAAGTTATTCATACGTTTATTTTCACATTTTAACCCCTTTAAATTTGACTAAACCACATGGACATTAAAAAAACATAATTGACCCATAAACAGATGACCATTCATGCTTATATTTACACCTGCGGACAATTAAGAGTCACCAATTAATCCAACCTGCATGTTTTTACACTGCGGGAGGAAACTGGAGCACATTGAGACATTTTTATAAATTGCTGATCCTGGATAGAATTGACTCAATCGATGCCCACATCTCTTAATTAATTTCACCGATTCAAACAGTTCTGGTGTTATTGATAACTGTTTTCCTGATTGGAGAAACAAATGAGATCAGAGCTTTGCCGGCAGGATTAATAATAAGGACATCGTCTTCTCTACCAGACTCAAAATGAAAATCGAAGCTGTAACAGTTTCTCAAAGTCGACTTACAGAAACAACTCATATCTTTTCTTGGACTCATGTTTTCAGCAGAAACAAGTTGTGAACACAGCATGATACTTCATCGCCTTTTAAGTTGAGATGTTGAACAGCAGCAGCACAGAGCAACATGTTCAACATTATCATTCATTTGGAGTCGTGTAAGTCTAATATCCACTTTTTATTCTAGCTGTGTTTTTGCTCTCTATCAACTCCTGAGGGAAATATCTGGCCTTTTTTAGCTCCACTATGTTCACTAGCTAGTTTACAGCTGTGTCTGTTTGCCATTTGGTGCTGAGCAGGTAGTGTTCAGTGACTTTTTAAAGCATTTTATCTGAAAACAGCTGCCTGCTGCAGCTGAAAACGATGCTATGAGAGAGTGAACCAACACAGTAAAGTTGCAGGCGCTCACATATAGTAGAGGGGCTAGATAATTATCTCAGTTTATAGACTGAGATGAACAACAACAACAAAGAAGGAAGGAAGTGAAATGAGCCAAGTGATGGTCAAGACTATAAGATGGAGAGGAGAGGAAGGAGAGACAAGGAGGAGCACAGCCAGAGAATAAAGAAGAATTAATAGTTTTGAAGAGGGAGATTGGAGGTGTTTAGCAGAGGAGAGGAGGAAGAAAAGGATGGGTAGGTTGATGAAGAGGAGGATGAGCGAGGGGCAAGGTGAGAACGAAAGACAGCAAGAAAGAGAAAAACAAGAAACCATTACTCATGTTACGAAAGTTACATTAACTGACCAGTTGGTGGGGATGTTGCACTGCATCAGCTGAAGTGTGCACACACAAAAATGCATGCACATATAACAAGCATGTGCTCACACAGACACACACACACACACACACACACACACACACACACACACACACACACACACACACACACACACACACACACACACACACACACACACACACACACACACACACACACAAGGCTGATGGAAGAGGGAGGCCACTGTGCTAAAAGCAAGCTGCATACTCATTGAAAGCAGAGAAACACACACAGAGAGAAGGACAGACACCAGATAGAAAAAGAAGCACAAGGAGTGAAGGAGGCGAATCAGGGACAAACTCCTCGTATTTATCACATTGTAAATATTCTGAACCCATTTCCTCTTTGTCTCAGTAAGCTCCACTGCTGTCCTCTTTAATCCATACAGAATTACGCCTTTACCATCCTACTGTGCATCACATGCTGAAACTATAGCTTACATACAGTATACAGTCATATACAGAATGAAACACTGTCCTCTTGCTGTATTCATACAACAAAACTGTCTTCTAGGACTCACATGTATGCAGTATGTTTTGAGATTCATCATAATAACATAATGAGGTTAATGATTAATGAACATATTGTAACGTATCTTCTTAATAAAGCACTGAAACATTAGCTGGATTTATTGCAACCTTCATCATGCACATAACACAGGTTACTGTCAGTGCTTCATTTGTAAAGTGGGAGGTCCTACGTAGCTTCTCTGACCTAAACAACGCTGTGTGTATATCAGGGCAATGTTTATTTTAATTTCAGAACATGTAACACTGCACTGCATGGGTGCAAAATGTAAAAAAACAAACAAACACTGCAACAATCGTTTTCACAAGCAGCAATTATCCATCGGATGAGACAAACACTCATCATGTGACTATGACCATGTAAACAGCAACAGGCTACTTGTGGGACGATTTAAATATGCACATAGAAATTAAACCATATATACTGTATATATAGGATAGGGCTGGGCGATGAGTATCAGGACATGAGGTATCAGTATGAGGACACATGAGGATCTTTAGGGAGGGAAAATAATGATGTTTTAAGGTGTGACGCTGTGGTCCATGTCTAGTTTACTTGATTAGAACTATGTAAAGATCATGGTTTGGGTTAAAATGATCACTGGAGACACGTTTTCAAATTCCTTAAAGATATGCAACCTTTACTGTCATGGCAACAGTGAACACCACGATTAATTGACATGAGTCGAGTTTCTAAATGTCGGTTTCGATTATTTTTCGACCCGCCCTAATACCAGCCCTAATATAGGCTATATATTGCAATGATGACCACCCAATAATCAATAATCAACACAAACACAGCATGGAATAATTGCGATTTCTTCCTACCGTCACTAACGTATTTGTCCAAAACGGCCCATAAAGCATCCATAAAGCCTACTGCTTCTATAGCCTCTATAACTCTTGTCCAGTGCACTTCTATGTCCTTTTGCAATCCATGACCCCACGTATGGAAAGGGGTTGAACCAGGCCGACAAGGCAAAGGAAGAGTAGGGGAGGAAATGGTAGAGGGGACAAGAGACGCTCTGTTTGCTGTACAGATTAAGTTCATCTGGGAAAAACCCCTCTCTCACACTCAGCACTTGAGATGGGGACAGTGTTGACCGCAGCCAAGAGGTCATTCAGTTCATCTGGGATGAATGTCCCATTATTATCACGGTATTCCCTGAATGCCGTGATGGCATTCTGCAGGCTATCAATGCACAACTGCTGGCAGAGCGTCCCCGAACAGTGTGTCACCATCCTGTGGCCAATATTGTGGATAAAGCACTTTTAAATCCTCAATTAGCTTGTTGTTTCCCATTTGGTCTTTCCCCTGTGATAACATGCATTTCTCCACATTTCTTGCCAGGCTCCCAAAAAACGTCCTCTGGTCCAGGGTTTTGACACCCTGAAAGGAGTTTTCCTCGACCCCGCGCTGGCTCAATAAGCTGTATCGACTGAGAACAATAACTATAACTATAAATATGTAGTTTTAAAGATCGTTCTAACTCATGTGGATGGTATCTGCTAGATTGTGCATCACAGAGTTGCTGTTTTGCCTCATCATGACTATAAAGGGCCGTCCACACAAAGAACTACAACGATGACTGTAACTTGAAATATATAGTTAAAAAAATTAAATTGTTTTAACATAACTATAACGACATCGACAGTGTTGAACAATATTGTTGGATCACTTTCAGAGAAACACTGACAGCCAATCAGAATCCTTCCTATAAACCGTACAGCAGCCTGACAGCCAATCAGAATCTTTCCTATAAACGGTACAGCAGCCTGACAGCCAATCAGAATCCTTCCTATAAACCAAACAGCCAATCAGAATCCTTCCTATAAACCGTATAGCAGCCTGACAGCCAATCAGAATCCTTCCTATAAACCGTACAGCAGCCTGACAGTCAATCAGAATCCTTCCTATAAACCGTATAGCAGCCTGACAGCCAATCAGAATCCTTCCTATAAACCGTACAGCAGCCTGACAGCCAATCAGAATCCTTCCTATAAACCGTACAGCAGCCCGACAGCCAATCAGAATCCTTCCTATAAACCATACAGCAGCCTGACAGCCAATTAGAATCCTTCCTATAAACCATACAGCAGCCTGACAGCCAACCAAAGTCCTTCCTATAAACCAGACAGCAGCCTGACAGCCAATCAGAATCCTTCCTATAAACCGTACAGCAGCCTGAAAGCCAATCAGAATCCTTCATATAAACCATACAGCAGCCTGACATTTACAGTAAAACTTTAAAACCTGCAAATATTATTTTAATTTTGGAAACTGACTGATAACTTTATTTATTTCACCACGGACTGACGCGTGGTAAATTGGAGCAGAATGACACCCAGAGGGGATTTCTTTAGAGAGGTTTGTCTCTCTTTATTATACAAAGATACTGGAAATTTGTTCTGTATTTAAAATGTGAAAAAAAACCAACAAAGTTAGCAGATCTTTTAGCCTTCACAACATGTGTTACTGCCACAGCGGTGCGCTTTTGCAACTAGTGTCCCAAAATACTTCTGATCAACACACTGAATCAGCACCCGCCTGTGAACCCTTCTGTTTTTCTAACATACAGCAGTGACGGGTCATCAATAATCAATTTTCTACAGCTGCTGACACAGCTGGAGCCAGCAGCTGTTTACAGGACGTTATAGTTCATAAGTGTGGACGCTCAGCGGAAGAATTAGACAACCTTCCCACCCAGCTCCCAGCTAATTACTGGTGTCTAATCCCCCGTGGATCATTATTAAAGGTAGCTGACATGATAGACAGACTTCACAGTGTCTAAGCTACATGCAACGGGGTCAGCTCTATGTTCCCACAGCACCTATGTTCCCATAGCTCTATGTTCCCACATTTCTAACTTTTCTTTTCAAAATTAGTCCCTATGTTCCCACAGGGTTAGGGTTATATTTTACAACTATTTTACAAAAATATGTCCCAATCAGGACAGCGTTGTGCCCGCCTCAGTGCTTAATTTGTAAATTATTGCTCATGAGGGACTTTCACTCGTAGCCTTACAGAGGTACCAGGACACCACACATGTCTGTGGCTGTGGGAGAATAGGGCCTACATTTTAATAATCTCTTAGAAACATGGGAAAATAGAGCTGTGGGAACATAGGGCCTACATTTTAATAATCTCCTAGAAATATGGGAACATAGAGCTATGGGAACATAGGTGCTGTGGGAACATAGGTGCTGTGGGAACATAGAGCTGTGGGAACATAGGTGCTGTGGGAACATAGAGCTGTGGGAACATAGGTGCTGTGGGAACATAGAGCTGTGGGAACATAGAGCTGTGGGAACATAGGGCCTAAATTTTAATAATCTCTTAGAAATGTGGGAACATAGAGCTATGGGAACATAGGTGCTGTGGGAACATAGGTGCTGTGGGAACATAGGTGCTGTGGGAACATAGGTGCTGTGGGAACATAGAGCTGTGGGAACATAGAGCTGTGGGAACATAGGTGCTGTGGGAACATAGGTGCTGTGGGAACATAGAGCTGTGGGAACATAGGTGCTGTGGGAACATAGAGCTATGGGAACATAGGTGCTGTGGGAACATAGAGCTGTGGGAACATAGGGCTGTGGGAACATAGACTCTTTCCTTCCTTCCTCTTTTCCTTTCTCCCTCCCTCCTACTTTCCTTCCTTCCTTCTTTTCCTGCCTCCCTTCCTTCTTTCCTTCCTTCCTTCCTTCCCTCCCTCCGTCCCTCCCTCCCTCCCTCCTTTCCTTCCTTTTTCCTCCTTTCCTTCCTTCTTCCTCCCTTCCTTCCTTCCTTGACTCGAGGACAACAGGAGGGTTAAGTAACAAAAATGAAGATTTTAGTGACGCTATAGCAGCATGACTAAAATATGACAGACGGGATGCCGATGTCCGTCTGTCATATCTGATCTGAAATATCTCTAAGACAGTTTGATGGATTGCCATGACTCTCATTTTTGGACTGGATTCTTCAAAAACAAATGACATCACTATCAACCTCAGCTCCTGTTCTCAGATCTTGGGATTTGATTATAACAAAGTGCTGCAAAGCCGAGACATTATTTTACAGACTGATCACGATGTCTCTCACAACAGGAGCTACAAAAAGCTGAGCTAAACTGTACAATTTATTTATTTATTTCTTCAGGGACAAAGAGCATTAATCAACATTTCAGTTTCCACATCAATGCAAATGTGCCGGAGTTAGCTAATGAGCTCATTTTCATCCGTTGTCCCCGGGCAGGTTATTGCAAATTAGGGACCTAATGTCGTCAACACAATGCTGCCTCAGTCTGCCACATCATGCCTGCCTGCCTGTCGTCCGTCCGTCCGTCCGTGTGTCTGTCTGTCTGCCTCTCAGAGCGCCACTCACACACTCAGCTTGCTGTTGATGCTGCTTGAATGATGCATTTCAAATAGGATTAAAATCAATAATAACTGACATCCACAGAGCCAACTACTGATGATGGAGCAGCAGTAGTAGTAGTGGAGGATGTCTGAGCAGGATTCATTCATATTAATACAGACTGTGAGTGTTAACTATTCATACCAATGACATGGTGAGATGTGTGTAGACAGCAGGCTGCTTAAACCACTGCTGCATCTCTATAATGTGCAGAATGGTGAATGGACGTAATGATTTGTGTAATCTGTCGCTGTTTAAACGATGCCCATTAGGCTTCGGCTAATGTGGTCGCTACTGTAGGATGAAACCAGAAGTCTCATATTTACAGTAAAGAAAATTAAAGCCTTGGAACATAATCTTACTCAGCAGTTTGCCCTCTGGTTCACTCCATCTGAATAGATAAGGGTAATAATAATAAAACGATTTAATTATTAGTATGTGTATGTATAATGTATTATTATGCAAAATGATTTGGGTTTCTAACAGGCAGGGAGTTCCGGTCCTCTGAAATGAGGCCAACGCTGAAGTAACTTAGAACTGCATTCTATCAAAAGGCCACCAGGGGGCGACCGTTTTGGTGTCAAAAGGACTTCCGTCTCTATACAAGTCAATGGAGAATTCACCAACTTCTCACTTGATTTCTAACCTCAGTAAACGTTTTCTAAATGTGTTTATGGTCTCAATCGCTAGTTTAAAGCCTTCTTCAATGCAGTATGATGTTCATTTGGGACATTTTGGCATCACTGATTTTATATTTGACGATAAAGCAGGGTATGCATTAGGGTGTGGCTACGTCGTGATTGACAGGTTGGTTGGTTCACAGGTTCAGGAGGGCGCCTCATGCTCCTCCTGATGCCCATATAAGTAGAATCCCTGTTTTTTTTCCCCCAGCATGCACCGGAAATTTTCAAGATGCCGCTGCTCAGATCCGATACTATTGGCTTCCAAGTAGCAGTCCACAAACCAATTGGTGACGTCACGGATGTTACATCCATTTCTTATATACAGTCTATGGTGTGAATGGTTGAATGAGTGGTCCATTTACTACTGGATTTTAGGGAGCGTAAGAGAAGCTTTTCAATAAAAAAGACTAATGTGATAATGTCAGTCAGATGTTACTCAGCCTGCATGTTCCAGCAGTTTTCCCTGGAAATATAAATGCATATCAGTGTCGATCAAAGCTGCTGAGTGCAGGTTGTTGAGGCCTTTTTACTGCCGAGCTAAACAGTTAAGTTCCCTCACATTATTTGCTGCTTCAAATAAGGCGCGCACGCACCGATCCACTGATTGCCTGCAATGCTGTGATCAAACAGGAGCAAACACAATGAGCTGTCTGGACAAAAGCCAAAAATCATTGATTTGGAGAAGTGAAATGTGAGTGATCAAAGGCTTATTAAATTGAATTTTTATGAAAGGAGAACCAGATTTGTGTTTGACTTTGATCTTTGTAGCCTTTGAGGCAGATTCTGCGCTGATGATGAGCTGCGTTCACAGCGGGCAGAGCTGCTGGACAGTGATTGATATTGGCTGCAGTGGCATTAATATGAATGACAGTTTTCAGACATCCATCACCGCAGAGAAGAGAGCAGAGCCGAGTGTCAGCTCCGTGCATGTACGTCCACATTACATGCTGAAAGGTGTCTTACAGATAATGATATATGCTTAGAGGAAAAACAAATATATTAGCTTTCAGGTCTTTGTCAGTTTTTGACATGTCATGAATTAATAAAAAAAAAACTTTTATTTGAACCTGAATAAATCAACGGTCCGCTACTCATTTCTGGTAATACTACCTTAAATAATCTTACTGCAGTGGCACCTGTAATGGCACTAGTGATTGAAACATAATGGGTTAAAATAACTACTTGATTAAGGTTTGGGTACGATCACTGATGAAAATGTTGATGATTACAAAGGAGGTTACATCTGAAGTCAGACCTTTAAGATTTTGCTCAGGAGGGTTTTTTCCTCATTTTTTAATATTTAACATGTTACTGAATACATATATTGCTGTTTTTAATTCTTTGAAATCATTTTTTTTTTTTTTAAATATTTAGTAAATAAATCATGATGTGGGCTTATTTGGAGCACACATGGACTTAAATGGAGTCACAGTACCAATTAAACCCACTTTATTCATCAAATATCTTTATTTTATATTCCAAAATCTACATGAACTAATGAATACATTTTCAAATGAGAGATAAATGTTGCTTTATAAGAAATGATCTCCCTTATAAATCATGTCAGTATCCATGAAAAACAGCTGAACGTGCATACACTTACCCTAACAGCAAACAACAAACCTCATTCTCACCTGGACACAAAAACACCACAAACATGCTGAGTCAACTCAACACACATCAAAACACCTGCACTTCCAGACAGTATGTAACCCTACACACCGGCCCTGCATGAAGATACATTACTGTCCCTACTATTTTTAGCTTTATCTATAACCTTGATGCTGCAAAACAACCTCAGTTTTTATCACATTCACTCCCCACCTACTGTACATTGTTAACTACTTCTTCTGTCCTTATGCTGTGAACAATATGTTACAGTCCAATGGTGTGTTGCTGTGTGACCTCAGCCATCTGGTTATTGTTGTAACCATGATCATAAAGGTCTCTTCAGCTTCATTTGATCTCTTACTAAACCTAACTCAACTTTTTTTACAGGATCACAACATCCCAAGTCCGAACCACTGATATAGTTAGGACCAATCAGTATCATGACTCCAGATGGCTCCAAACAGTTTGCATGGTTAACTTTTTCTCATGGTTCTGTGGACTAATTATGTATTTTATAATTTAATTTAGAGGATTTGTTGAGTAATTTAACCTTTGTGTCGTCCTCCCGGGTCGAATTGACCCCGTCTGTTTTGACTGTTCCTTCTTCCCTCCCTCCTTCTCTCTTTCTTTCCTTCTTCTCTCTTTCATCCCTTCCTTCTGTCCTTCCTTCCTTCCTCCCTCCTTCTTTTCCTTTCTTCCTTCCTTCATTTCCTTCCTCTCTTCCTTCTTTCCTCCCTCACTCCTTCTTTCTTTCTTTCCTTCCCCCTAGCTTCCTTCCTTCCTTCCTCCCTCTTTTCCTTCCTTCTTCCTCCCTTCCTTCCTCCCCTTTTTCCTTCCTTCTTCCTTTTTTCCATCCTTCTTTCCTCCCTCCCTTCCTTCCTTCCTCCCTTTCTTCCTTCCTTGACTCGAGGACAACAGGAGGGTTCAAATCTGTTAATATTACAGATTACAAGCATTTATAAATTGTTTAAATTTGTGCTACTGAACCAGATGTGATCACTTTAACACTACTGTTGTGTGTAGTACTGACTAGTCACTATTAAGTTCAACAGGTTTAAAACTTTGAAACAGGTCGATTAAACAATGCAAAATAAGTCAAATGATGCAAAGGAAGAAAAAATACAGCTCCCATGAAAATGTACCAGTACAGCAGTATTGCACTGCAGCTTTCTTTCATACCCGTGATCAGTGTGCAAACTACATCATGTCTTTCAGGGGAGCTCACATTCCCCAGAGTGCAAAAAAAAGAAGTGTTTTATGTGTTGAAATGAAAACATAAAACCTCCACACGGGTATCAAAACCAAACATCACTGTATGATACAATACGGCCAAGCAGGGCGCAGTATACCCTGCAGAGTGATGGACTATAGTCTACAGTTTATCAGCACAAACACACAAATAGGACGAGCTGTTGAGGTGTTAAACCAATCTTCAATTTCTTATGTTGGCCTTTCCTGCATTGTCTGCCCAGGTGTTGGTGGGTTTGTATTAACAGCAGGTGTAATGTCAGTGTCGGTTGGTAGAAGACGCCACTGGCTCTGATATTCAGAGTCAAATGACTTGGATTTTTTTGGCATCACTGTATGTTGACTAAAACATAACAGAGGAATTAATGATTTCGATTTAGTGCGCAGACTGAGTGACCAAGAAAGTTTTGTTTTTTTCTGATCTTTCATTTAACCTTTGTGTCGTCCTACCGGGTCTTTCTTTCCTTCCTCTCTCTTTCCTCCTTCCTTCCTTTCCTTCCTCCCTTTTCCTTCCTCCCTTCCTTCTTTCCTCTGTCCTCCTTCCTTCTTTCTTCCTTCCTCCCTTCCTTTCTTCCTCCCTCCTTTCCTTCCTTCCTTCCATTATAGCAGTCACATAAGTTTAATGAGGTTAGAAGTATTCACCACATCACCATGTCAAACTACCAAAAACATTCATTCTGTCATAAATATAGATTCAGTCACACTTCCCAGCACTCCCATCACAAGCATTCATTGATCCATTCACTCGCATACATCCATACAGTAGCTGGAGTCATAAATATACATTCATTTCCATATACAGAACCATCACTTTCATTCATTTCTGGCTGTTAAGGAGCTTGATTGATACAGGAACAAAGGACTGTTTGTATCGATTGTGCCTGCACAAAGGAAGCCGATGTCTATTCCCAGAATCAGAAGAGCATATTCACAGTTCAACACATGAGCACTGTCTGATAAAATGGCATTTGCCTGTCTGATAGTCGCCTGCTCAAAAAGGTCCTGTGAATTAATGGGGGGGGGGGCATTATTCCCTTAATCTTGCCCACAGTTCTAACTAGGCTTGAAATTTCAGCTTTAGATTTAACAGCGGGGGAGTTTGAGTGCGCCTTTAAAGGCTGTTAGAAACCATAGACTGTATATAAGAAATGGACGTAACATCCGTGACGTCACCTATTGGTTTGTGGACTGCTGCTCGGAGGCCAATAGTTTCGGATCTGAGCAGCGCCATCTTGAAAATTTCAGGTGCATGCCGGGAAAAATAAAAACAGGGATTCTACTTATATGGGCATCAGGAGGAGCATGAGGCGCCCTCCTGAACCTGTGAACCAATCAACCTGTCAATCACGACGTAGCCACGCCCTAATGCATACCCTGCTTTATCGTCACATATAAAACCAGGGAGGCCAAAATGTCCCAAATGAACATCATACTGCATTGAAGAAGGCTTTAAACTAGCGATTGAGACCATAAACACATTTTGAAAACGTTTACTGAGGTTAGAAATCAAGTGAGAAGTTGGTGAATTCTCCATTGACTTGTATTGAGACGGAAGTCCTTTTGACACCAAAACGGTCGCCCCCTGGTGGCCTTTTGATAGAATGCAGTTTTAAGTTACTTCCGCGTTGGCCTCATTTCAGAGGACCGGAACTCCCCGCCTGATTCACACACATTCATACACTGATGGCAGGAGCTACCACGCAGGGTGCCAACCTGCTCATCAGAGGGAAACTATCCATTCATACATGTTCATACACCATTTGCACAGCAACAGGAGCAATTTGGGGTTAAGTGTCTTGCCCAGTGACACATCAACATGTGGACTGAAGGAGCCAGGAATTGAACCGCTAATCTTCCAATTGGTGGACAACTGCTCTACCTCCTGAGCCACAACCGCCCCAAGTAGTAGTAGTAGTAGTAGGAGGAGCAGCAGTAGCAGTAGTAGTAGTAATAGTAGAAGATGGAGATGGACTTGAAGACATATGTTGACCTCCTAATTGTTGTTTTCTATGTTGAGTTGTTTTGCTTTTAGTGCGTCGCCTCAGTGACGTCACGGTCAATCAACGATTACTCGACGATTGAAACTGTTGCAGAATGATTACATCACCTCTAGAGTCCGGTGCACAACGGCTGAGAGGACAGAGTGAGAGGAGGTTCCTGTAAAGTTCCTGCTTCCTAAATTTTACCCAGAACTTCCTTAATGGAAACAGGACTAAAGTTGACACTAATATGAACTGTTTGGGCAAAAGTAGCAGATACTGGTCTTATGAAACATCATATGTGTTAATTAATTATCTAGTGTTGCATCAAACACACAGTTTATGTGCACAAGTGGTAATAGTCTGATAAAGTTAAAGATGGAACGGCTCCATTTGGCGTCAAGCTTCTTGTTCATTGTCTTCTTGACCCACATATCATTACTTTTCTTATCTAACCCTTTGGTAAAATGATAAGCATAATTATCAAGTAGTGGCTTCTTCACTTAATTTACAATATGCACCCATGGAGAAAAAGAAAAGAAAAGAAAAGAGAAAAAAACACTGGTTAATATATTACTTTATGAAGTTTCCTGCTTTAAATTCAAATCACTTCACAGATAGTTTGGCTAAAAAAAAAAAAGAAGAAAAAAATCACTCAGGAAAAGAAAAAGTAATTTGAAGTGTAGCATTCCTCTCAGCAGTGAGGGAGGAAGTAATCTTTGTAGATACCTAATGACAGTGCGTAATCTCAGTAGGCTTCGGGACCCCTCTGGTGACATTATCACACACATTTGCATTTCCCAGACTGAAGTGCTCATCTCCTGAACAAACAGGAATACCATTATCACCGCCAGCCACCAGGCCCAATCAGAATGAGTTAAAGTCAGAGATGGTGATAGTTCGCTGATATCAATTAGAGAAGCTCTCGTCTCTGTTAATGCACCGCAGAAATATCAGCGGAGAGGTTTGATTTTGTGTCTCGTTGCCACGTAGTGGGAGGTTTGACAGAATTAGGCCATCAGTCATTACAGCAAACTTTATTATTGTGTGTTATCTTTTAAAGTGATGCAATGGATCAACAGACAGGATCAATGCTCATATCTGCTGCTGGTACATAACAGAAAACAATATCTTAAAGTGGTTATTAATTTTTCTGTTTCATTTATCATGGGTTTGCTGTCTCCACACTTCACTTCACAGAAATTACTCCCATTGATCACCAGCCAAAAAAAACAAACACTTTAAAGTAACATCAGTGACAAAGTACAAAAAGATGTTCACAATCACCCTGATAATGAGACTATATGTGTTACAAATAGTCTCTTACAGTAGCCCTAAATACATCTCAGCACTTTGCATTTCAGCAGCTGTTTAAGTCTAAATGAAAACATTCACTGTCTTCAAAGCAGCTGGTCAACAATCCTTAAAGAAAACTTAACCTTCGTGTCGTCCTCCTGGGTCAAATTGACCCCATCTCTTTTGACTGTTCCTTCGTTCCTTCCTTCCTCCCTCTTTCTTTAATTTTTCCTTCGTTCTTCCCCTCCTTCCCTCTTTCTTTGCTCCCTCCTCCTTCCATACTTCTTTCCTCACTTCCTTCCTTCCTTCTTTCCTTCCTTCCTTCCTCATTCCTTCCTCATTCCTTCCTCATTCCTTCCTTCCTTCTTTCCTTCCTTCCTTCCTCCTTTCCTTCTTTCCTCACTTCCTTCCTTCCTTCCTTCCTTCCTTCCTTCCTCCTTTCCTTCCTCCCTCCCTTCTCTCCTTACTTCCTTCCTCTTTTCCTCCCTCCCTCCCTCATTACTCGCCTCATCTTTGTATCTTCAACATCATCAGAGAAACATCTACTCTCAGCCAGGTTAGCCACTGATAGCAACACCAGTTGATAAAAGCACATTTCGCAGTATTTTGCTCTTACAATCACCGTAGCAACACGTCCACAGATAGAAGTTGGACGGTGCTGTGTGTACGACTGACTTAATGAGACACAAATGGAGCTTTTCCACTATACAGATCTAGCACTACTCGGCTAGTATAGATGGTGCTTGATTGACAGCTCCTTAAAGAGCTGCTAACAAACTGCAATTAATGTGTACACACTGGTGCAAAGTGCCCTCTCAATCTTGTTGTAGTTTCCATTGGTCTCAGACACTTTAAAGGTTTAAAGGGAAAGAAATCTACAACAAGCCAAGCAAGAGGGTCAATTCTGAAGAGGACAAAAGCAGAAAAAGCTGCATGTGATTTCTCGTTGTTAAAACTTTTAGAGCGACTGCATGTCGCCTTTTTTACAATGTGTTGGTTTCTACTTGCAACACCGGTTCTGTTGGTTCCTGATGTGTTTGTGTTGAAGGAGTTGGAAGATTGTCTCGGGGCTACCAAAAACTAACGAGCCACGTAGAGTCAGCACAATCCCAGACCATAATGATTATAATGAGAATAAGAATAATAATAACTGGTGGGAGTTGCAGAGGCAAAGTAGGATATCTGATGCCACTACAAACACAGTCCTGGATAAGTAGTGGATGGATGGATGGATGAAAGTTTGAAAAGCAGGCACATTATACTACTTCTTCTGCAGTTTGGCTCCTGTTTAATCACGTTTTTGCCAGACATGTTTTACCCAGAAATCATCAAATACACAGCACCCTGATGTTTTTATTGAAGGCCATAAGCTCATGGCTGTATCTGATTTTAAATATCTTAGCATCCTTTTGGATACATTTAACTTGGCTAACGTTAGACATGTGAGGCCGTACCTGACCACAGAGGCTGCAAAATGTTTTATGCATGCTATGATCTTTTCTCACATCTCATACTGTTACACAAGCTGGTCTCAAGCAAGTACAACAACTCTGAAACCAATAGAGACCCTCTCTAAGCAGACCTTAAAAATACTAGACCAGAAACCTATCAATTATCACCACCATGAACTAAACTAAACTAAATCAAACACACTGTAACAAACCCAATGACAGTTACAGTTTGGATAGTAGTCAGTTAAGTCCACTGAACAGCTGCAATGTTCTTATCGTAATGTCACCATTTCTATTCATGTATGAGAAATCACTGCGTGTGCTTTATGTGAGGAATAAAACATGAAATCCACAGCAGTGACAAGCATTCATATTCATCTACAACCTAAATGATGCAGTTCCATAACGCTCAGTAAAACGCCAGCAAACACATGGTGTCAGATATCATCAGACAGTATCTATATAGAAAAACCTTCCCAGCATGCCTTTGGGTCCCCTGCGGTGACATCATCACCCTCCAACATTCCAACCGCCAGTCTCCCATAACTGATTTCCAGCTCATCTGCTTACAGACTGCTGCACCATTTCTGCTGCCAGTCACTGTCCAAATCAAACTGAGGTTCAGGCGTACAGCAGCGGTGTCGGGATGGGACACACACACA
>NC_084974.1:30487348-30542348 GCF_963691925.1 Scomber scombrus | reverse complement strand
AACACACACAGTCAGATAAGCAGACAGGTGGGTTTGTATTTAAGTTTGAATACTTACACACACAAACACCGGAGTGCAAGTAAAACACCCAATGCTAAACACACACAAATACATAAGCACATAAAATCATGTACCAGGGTGCATGCACACACACACACACACACACACACACACACACACACACACACACACACACACACACACACCTTCGACAGATAAGCATGTCTGTTAACACACACAAACACGGAGCTTAATGCTGTTTCTACAAACACAGGCGCCCGTTTGTTGTTGACAAGAGGATTACCATGTCAATAAGAAACAGCAGCAGCAGCAAAAAGGAGGAGCAGGAGCAAGAGGAGGAAAAGGAGGAAGAAGAAGAAGAAGAAGATGGCGGTGACAGACAGGAGGAAACAGGAGGACAAAGAACAAGTGAGAGACAGAGAAAAGCAGAAAGAAGAGTCTTTGTTGATAACGCTAACGGTGTGGTTGCTCTATACTGTCAGACTGGACTCTGATTGGCTGCTGACAATGTTTCAGGTGCATTAACATAAGCTGGCGAGGAGCTCAGCGCTAACCCTGCAGCGGCTGGATCGACTGAGCGGCAAATACTGTGAAGTCAAACGCTGCAGAACACTGTATGTCACATATAGAGTAAAAAAAAACATATAAATTATAATGCTTTATCACACTGGCATCAACATAGAATACCAATATGAATAATTAATTAACCTTCCTGTCGTCCTCCCGGGTCAAATTGACCCCGTCTGTTTTGACTGTTCCTTCTTTCCTCCCATCCTTCCTTCCGTCTGTCCTTCCTTCCTCCCTCCTGCTCTCTTTCGTTCCTCCCTCTCTCTTTCCTCCCTTCCTTCTTTCCTTCCTCCATCCCCCTTTCTTCCTTTCTTCTGTCCTTCCTTCCTCCCCACCCTCCTTCTCTCTTTCCTCCCCCACTACCTTCCTCCCTTCCTTCTTTCCTCTGTCCTTCTTTCCTTCCTTCCTCTTTTCCTTTCTCCCTCCCTCCCTCCCTCCCTCCCTCTGTCCTTCTTCCCTTCCTCCCTCCTACCTTCCTTCCTTCCTTCTTTTCTTTCCTCCCTTCCTTCCTTCCCTCCTTTCCTTCCTCTTCCTCCCTTCCTTCCCTCCTTCCTTGACTCGAGGACAACAGGAGGGTTTAATATAATGAGAGGTGTTTGTAATATTTTGTCCACCCAATTTATATCAGTGAGACTTATCAATGAGTTTAAAGGTGCCTTGCAGTATATTATATGTTAAATATATTATATAGCCTTTAAATCCTCATGAAGGTAAGATTTAGAGCTTTAACGATTACTCGATTCATCAATTAGTCAACACATTTCAAAATCTGCAACTTTTTTGATAATTGATTCATTGTTTCTGGCATATTTTTAAGGAAAAAATGCTGCCACCTGCTGGTTGTAGCTTCTCAGACGCTACAAAAAAGATCAGTTGATGCTTGTATGTGTAAACTGACAAAACAAGACTTTTAACCTTCGTGTCGTCCTCCCGGGTCAAATTGACCCCCGTCTGTTTTGACTGTTCCTTCCTTCCTCCCTTCTTTCTTCCGTCTGTCCTCCCTCCCTCCTTCTCTCTTTCTTTCCTTCCTCCATTCCCCTTTCTTCCTTCCTTCTGTCCTTCTTCCTTCCCTCCCTCCCTCCCTCCTTCTTTCCTTCCTTCCTTCCTTCTTTCCTCTGTCCTTTCTTTCCTTCCTTCCTTCTTTCCTCTTTTCCTTTCTCCCTCCCTCCCTCCTTCCTTCTTTCCTCCCTCCTTCCTACCTGCCTTCCTTCCTTCTTTCCTCCGTCCTTCCTTCCTTCCTTACCTACCTCCCTTCCTTTCCTCCCTCCCTTCCTTCCTTCCTTCCTCCCTCCTTTCTTTCCTTCTTCCTTTCTTTCCTTCCTCTCTCTTTCCTCACTTCCTTATTTCCTTCCTCCATCACCCTTTCTTCCTCCCTCCCCTCCCTTCCTTCCTCCCTCCCTCCTTTCCTTCCTTAATTGACTACTTAGAAATGATACATGAGTTGTGTAATGTACATTATATGCAAACCTCACACACTGACCTCATAGATGTACTCTCCACTGCTACATATGTCACACTTCTTCGTGCATTAGTACCGAATATTATCAATGAACAGACATAAAGTACATTTCTGAAGCAGAGTAGTTGCAGACATGGTTGCTATAATGTCAGCTAATGATATATATGTATGTTTGGTATGTTGTTTTCTTCCTTTCAAGCTGTGTGTGAGAGTAGTAGTAAGAACTTTTAACACTTTATATTTCCTTCTAGACAACAAAAAGATTTAAGTAAAGAACAACTGAAAAAAGGAGGGGAGGAAGGAAGGAAGGAAAAGAGGGAGGAAAAAATGAAGGGAGGAAGAAGGAAGGAAAGGAGGAGGGAGGGAGGAAGGAAGGAAAGGAGGAAGGAAGAAGGAAGGAAATAAGGAAGGAAGGAAGGAAGGAAGGAGGGATGAAAGAAAGAGAGAAAGAGGGAAGGAGGGAGAAAGGAAAAGAGGAATGGAGGAAGGAAGGAAGGAAGGAAGCTAGGGGGAGGAAAGAAAGAGAGAAGGAGGGAGGGAGGAAAGAAGGAAGAGAGGAAGGAAAGGAAGATAGATACATAGATAGATAGATAGATAGATAGATAGATAGATAGATAGATAGATAGATAGATAGATAGATAGATAGATAGATAGATAGATAGATAGATAGATAGATAGATAGATAGATAGATGTAAACTTTATTGATCCCCTTGGGGAAATTTAGGAAAGGAAGGAAGGAAAGAAGGAAAGAAGGAGGGAGGTAGGAAGGAAGGACAGAAGGAAGGGAGAAAAGAAAGAGGAAGGAAAGAAAGAGAGAAGGAGGGAGGGAAGAAGGATAGTTGGAAGAATGGTAGTCAGTACTTTTAAGAAGCAGACTGAACACTTGGCACTAAAGTAAAGATCAACTGAGATCATGATAAAAAGAAGGAAGGTAGATAAATGCTCGAACACAGTCAGATTTGTTTGATTCCTCCTGAAACTGAAATCTATCCTCCCACAGCTTTGTGTAACATTGTCTTCATGTTTTTTGGCATTATGCAGACAGTAAAAGCGGATGATCATTGTTTTCGGTTGGAGAATGGCATCAACGTCTGCCAACTTGTACCTTTTACAACAACAGAGGTGGAACAAACAAGATGTGGAAAATAAAAATCTGCCAAGTTAGATGCATGAACATACGCTGCTGCACCTGCTCCTCATCGCCTCCTCCATCGCCGATGAAGATGTAATAGATATTAAGCCAGAGTTTTATTTCTCCCAACTGACTTTGCTTTGGATTCTCGACAAGTTTTAGATTTTCAGAAACGATGTACTGCTAGATTTTGGCCAAGTGATTTTTCTATTTCCTGCTCAGCCTAATTCATTTTTACTCAGTGAAGAATATTTAATCATTTCTGCAACACTGAATCTAATACTTGCATTACAAGAGTACAAACTGTGCACAAAGAAACAAGCAAAGGCTGATATCTGCAGAGTGTCTTTGTTGTAACTGGCATTAAGAAATCAAACCAACTCATAGAAAGTAATAAATGAAATATTTCTTAGTTGTTTAGAGCTTTAAGAATCCAAAACTGTCTATTCTCACTAGCTTTATGTAATGCCAGTCACAGTGTTTTTTTTTGCACTTTTTTAATCAGCCCAGCTGGAAGATAATTCCCAGTCCTCCTTAAATGAATCTGTTTTTCTCTCTGGTTAAATGCAGCTCTCACTAGAAAAAAACCCTAAAAGCATTTTGGAGCTTCTTCCTTTTTTAATGCAAGTCTCTCCTCTGCCATCATTTGACATCTATCTAACACACACAATGTCTACAGAGTCTGTGTAGTGACAGCAGCAGCAGCTTCAGTGCTCAGTCTGTGATGCATTCAGGCACAGCATTGAGTGTAGGTCACCCAGGTTTCCGTGCCCAACACACAATCACTTGGAGCACAATATGGAAGAAATAGACTTGCAACCAACTGAAAAGCACAGCAGAAATGCTTCCTTTAGTTTAGTGGAAATGATGTCTGATTTGTTAATATAAAAATCAGCAATGAATATGAAAGTAGTATGAACTTTTCAGGAGCCATTTTGAATGCTATAGTTTGCAGTCGTGTTGGATTGCATTGTATTTTACTGAGGTGTTTGTAATAATTGAACAACCATCACTCATATAAAGATGGTGTATTACTGTAGTTTAAACTTTCACTAAATTCTGCCTTTAAAGAGCAGAAAACAACTATATTTCAATGTGAAGCAGTTGTCTTAACCTCCCGGGTCAAATTGACTCGTCTCTTTCTTTCTTTCCTTCCTTCCTTCCTCCCTCATTCCTTATTTCTTTCCTTCCCTCCTTCCTCCCTTCCTTCCTCCCTCCTTTCCTTCTTTCTTCCTTCCTTCCTTCCTTCCTTCTTTCCTCCCTCCCTCCTTATTTCTTTCCTTCCCTCCTTCCTTCCTTCCTTCCTTCCTTCCTTCCTTCCTTCCTTCCTTCCTTCCTTCCTTCCTTCCTTCCTTCCTTCTTTCCTTCCTTCCTTCCTTCCTTCCTTATTTCTTTCCTTCCCTCCTTCCTCCCTTCCTTCCTCCCTCCTTTCCTTCTTTCTTCCTTCCTTCCATCCTTCCTTCCTTATTTCTTTCCTTCCCTCCTTCCTCCCTTCCTTCCTCCCTCCTTTCCTTCTTTCTTCTTTCCTTCCTTCCTTCCTTCCTTCCTTATTTCTTTCCTTCCCTCCTTCCTCCCTTCCTTCCTCCCTCCTTTCCTTCTTCCTCCCTCCCTCCTTTCCTTCCTCCCTCCCTCCTTTCCTTCCTTCTTCCTCCCTCCCTCCTTTCCTTCCTTCTTCCTCCCTCCCTCCTTTCCTTCCTTCTTCCTCCCTTCCTTTCTTGACTCGAGGACAACAGGAGGGTTAACTACATGAAATGTCTTGCACCTTACAGTTTTGACCATTTTGAGTATGCAGACATCTTTAAACCAAACCATAGCAGTAATAAAACCAATTGAGGCAAATGTGATGTTGGACTGTAATGAAATATAATTAAAATGTACTTGACTTGACTTAACTGTTGAAAGATGGAAGCTGACTGAATTCGTCCTTAAGAGACATTTGAGCCATTTTCTGGTATCAAAAACTTAACTGCATCAAAATCAACTCATTAAATGTTGGCTTCACCAGACAATTAACATGACAGCCAATATAAAATATCATCATCATGATATATATCTGTGTGTTTTGAGGTTTCTTATTGTGGCGTTTCTGCTTGTCACTCATTAAAAATCACATTACATCTCTGACCGAACAAGGACAAAGAGATTTTAGATGTCTTGGTGCCTTTTTTTACTGCTAACACAGAACACACACATTACACTGCAGAGCTCAGGTTTGCCTTTTGTTCTATAGTTTCCTCTTTGCTTTTTTTCCCCCCCTCAAGGAAAGTGAAACGTCTTCATCAACGGCAGCACTAATCGTCTCTCTGTCTCATGGTGTGTGTGTGTGTGTGTGTGTGTGTGGATGTATGGTAAGTAATTATGCAAATGTGAGTGTGCACATGCATGTTCATATTTACTTGTGTGTATCTCTTGAGTGAGCTCTTCAGACGCAGGAGGAGGTGAAGGAACAACATGAGAGAGAGAGAGCCGAGATGACGGGAGAGTAGAGGGGGGTTAGATAAATCACAGGGGAGAGCGATAAGAGGGGATGAGACAAGTGGGAAAAAAGAGAGGAGGAGAGAGAGAGAGAGAGAGAGAGAGAGGAAACTGAAGTGCACTCAAAGAGAGAGAAAGAGATGGGGGAAAAAAGAGAGATGAGAAAAGCAGCAGGAAAGCTGACACCTCAACACTGCTGCAGTACATCCTGTACTCTGCACAACAGTACGGAGACAGAGGGAGAGAAAGAGGAGAGGAAGAGGAGAGAAAGAGGAGAGAAAGAGGAGAGGAAGAGGAGAGAAAGAGGAGAGAAAGAGGAGACTGTGATACAGAGAGTGATAGACTGTGAGATGAACTGATAAGGAAGGGCAGAAAACATAGAATTGTGCTATTAAGTGTTTATAGCAGGACTGTCTTCCCCAGAAAAATGAAAAAACCAACCACCCAGTGAGGCTCCATATTAATTGTGTGTCTGTTAGTATTTGTTTATTTAATTAATTGCACATTTGTTTGGGGAAAATGCCCCATTTAATACCTTAAAGGAGGACATGTTCTCATTTCCAGGTCTACATTTCCATTCTGGGGCTTAGCTGGAATATATTTGCATGATTTTACAGTTAAAAACGTCTTATTTGTTTTATATCTTATATCTCAGTTCAGCCTCCGTCTGGAAAAGGCTGTTTAAGCTCCTGTCTCTTTAAGGACTCCATCCCAATGAACCCACTGGTCTGATTGGTCAGCTTTCAGGAAGCTTAGACTGACTCTGAAAACAAACTATAGTGGCCAGATATCACTTCCCAGCCAGCATGTCCATGTGGGCCCAATAAGGGTTAAATTTGGGCTGCAAATATGGGTCCAAAATGTATTTGTCCACAGTTTCCATGGTGACCCCACCTGTGTTTGCCCATATGGGCTTCAAGTGGGTTCTGATTGGGTTTCAGGTGGGACCCATGTAGACTCCATATGTTTGCCCAAGTTTCTAAGTGGGATCAGAATGGACCTTAAATGGGGCCCAGTTAGCCAGCCCACATGGGCTTCACATCTGGGGCCAATGTTTCTGTAACAATATGGGGCCCATACAATTTGCCCTGTTTATGCCCATGTTGGCTTATCCCACTTACATCCCTTATGGGCCTCATACAGTCAGCCCCATGTGGGCTTCACATGTGGGGCCCATGTTACTGAAACCATGTTGGACCTGCAAAATTTGCCCAGTTCAAGCATCATGCCCACTCAGTACCCATGTAGCCCACATTTAACCCATGTGGGGCCCACATTTACACGCTGGCTGGGTTCTTTTTCTTGTTCTTTACTCATAAATCAAACTAAATGGACATTTTCGGACTTGTGTGACAAACTGATGGCATCTCATCTGGAAAACTGCAGGCTGAAACCCTGGCAAGTTTTAGATCATTAACAATGGCTCAATTAAAAAAATTCTAAATCTTAAACAGTTGGTTTCTGTAGTTTTATATCAATCAATCACTTATATAATAGGTCTATGATACACTGTGTAGACACAATTGTTCCTCCATGACTCTCGTTCATACATTCCTGTGTTTTGGGCATCAAAATCGTGTTTATTTTTATTCACCAGATGACATTATTTAACTGTATTAAGCTCTATGGGAGAATACAAGGCAGTCCTGCTCGTCCTGTATTATGAATCACAGCTTCCCAAACGACCTGGATGTGTGTGTATGTGTGTGTATCTATGTGTATGTGTGTGTATGTGCAGATGGAGAATGGAGAATCTGTATTGTCTTGCAGGACAATAATTGAAATATGTTTAATATTTTGTATCCAGCTTTGCAATAATGCCCCGTCAATGTTCATGCAAATAGAAAAGAGAAGACATAAGGAGAGAATATGTTGGAATAAAATAAGACAAATAGAAAATACAAGAAACCCCTGATGGAGATATAAAAATTCTGAGAGGCTCAAGTGAGACAAAAGTGAGAGATCCAGGGACAGTGGAGAACAGGTGACACAGAGACAGTATTATCTATTTTCAACATCCTGCCTTGCAGAGCAGCCGGAGGTCACGGCCGCAGAGGGTTTGTTGTTCCTACCAGGCCGACGCTGCCATTCCTAATCAGCCCGAACAACCGAGTGCTCGGCCAAGGTCCACATAGGAGGTAAGGTCAAGACAGCTGCGGAGAGGAAATGAGTCCAACGGAGCAGAGACACTGTGGAAGCAGCAAAGAAACCACGGCAACCAGCGGCACAGGTCTGATAAATGACTCCAAGGCTGCTTCCTTTGCACCTCGAGACCTTCACACTTAACCAGGTAGAGAACTAACACTCACACGGAAATGCCACGACTGTGTCCGACTGGATTTGAATCATTTAGTTTGGTAATTTTCTTGTTAAAATTAAATGAAAATTCAGTTTGTTTTTATACCTTTTTAACCTTTGTGTCGTCCTCCCGGGTCAAATTGACCCCGTCTGTTTTGACTGTTACTTCTTTCCTCCCTTCCTTCCTTCCTTCTGTCCGTCCTTCCTCCCTCCTTCTTTCCTTCCCTAATTCCTTCTTTCCTTCCTTTCCTTCCTCCCTCCTTCTCTCTTTCTTTCCTCCCCACTACCTTCCTCCCTTCCTTCTTTCCTCTTTCCTTCCCTCCCTCCCTCCCTCCCTCCCTCCCACCAGAGCAGAGATACTGTGGAAGCAAAGGAAACCACAGCAACCACAGTGCAGCACAGGTCTGATAAATGACTCCAAGGCTGCTTCCTTTGCACCTCAAGACCTTCAGACTAAACCCTCCTGTTGTCCTCGAGTCAAGGAAGGAAGGGAAGAAGGAAGGAAGGAAGGGATGAAGAAGGATCGAAGGAAAGATGGAAAGATGGAAGGCAGGAAGGTAGGGGGAGGAAAGAAAGAGAGAAGGAGGGAGGGAAGAAAGAAGGAAGGGAGGAAGGAAAGGAAGGAAGGAGGGAAGGAAGGAAGGAAGGAAGGGAGGAAGGGAGGAAGGAAAGGAAGGTCAATTTGACCCAGGAGGACGACACAAAGGTTAACCAGGTAGAGAACTAACACACGACTGTATCCGACTGAATTTGAATCATTTAGTTTGGTATTTTTCTTGTTAAAATTAAATGAAAAGTTTGTTTTTATACCTTTTTAAGCCGTCATTGGTGGAAATGAATCCCCAATTATCCATGTGCAGGTGAAAACGAAAGGTCTTTCTTTTCTTTGTAAAAGTCCAAATAGAGTTTGGAGACTTACTTTCCTGGTTTAACTTTTAATTGCTGTAGACGAAGCAGTTGAGTTTTAAATTATGTAAAATGAGTTGCTTTTAATTCACAGATACAGAATCTGCTCTTGTCACCTACAGAAGTAAGCAGGGGTCTAAAATGTTGATGACTAAACCTTTAACCCTCCTCTTGTCCTCAAGTCAAGTAAGGAAGGGAGGAAGAAGGAAGGAAGGCAGAAATAATTTGTTCTGTGCAGATGAGAATCCATCAGCTGCTGAAAGTGTATTTTTTAGCCGTCTTTGCACCATTGTCGCAAAAAGCAAACTCAATTTACTTCTCTGTGCAAACCAAATGCCACCGATTCTTGATTGATTTGAGTGTGATTCACCTCGGCATTCATGCACATGCCCCGTGTTTGCAGCAGCAGCAGCCTCAGTGCAGCGATGTGAAAAATGCATTCTACTATCAACGGATGAAAAAACCCCCCCCCCAAAACAAGCTAAACTGAAAGCCAGTCAGATCCACTTATACTCCACTCAGACAATGACAGATTGGTGCTGCTGTTCCCATGGTGCCCGTCTGCAGAATGTGTTATTACTTTTCACTAATGCTGCATCTGCTCCGAGGAGGCAGATCTGCAGCGTTCATGCTAAACTGAAATGTTATTTTATAGAAAAAAATGGGGGGAAAAAAGCAGCCTGTCAGCAATGAACAACCCATTAATAGAAGTTATATTACAGTCTGAGGTTTTACTGAAGAGTTTGTATTCTCACAGGAAGAAGCAGGAGGTTTCTTGCACATGTAGGGTTAAAAATCCAGATGGTTGTACAAAGATTTTAATTAAATGATTGATTTTAACACAATGCAGCTGACTCTTTCAATTAACTGAACTATTTCCCATGACAGCTTGCTCATGATTATATATGGGTCAGTGATAAATAAGGTTTGGCAAGATGAGCAATTCAATTAAATACCATTAAAAATAGTTTTAAAAGCAGCATCAGGTTTGTTAAAATGCATGTTTTGTATTTTTGTTGGTTTTATATAATTTGAAATAAAATTTGCACCATTTTTTGTACCAAAAGTAAGACGGAATGCTCCTGAAAATGTCAAATGGTGTAACCACAAAAGAATGATACATATTACATATTTTATCACCTACAGTGTATTTAAGTGGACTTATACGTCTGTTTTGACTGTTACTTCTTTCCTCCCTCCATCCCTCCTTCTCTCTTTCTTTCCTTCCTTCTGTCCTTCTTTCCTCCCTCCCTCCCCCTTTCTAACTTCCTTCTGTCCTTCCTTCCTCCCTCCCTCCTTCTTTCCTTCCCTCCTTCTCTCTTTCTTTCCTCCCCCCTACCTTCCTCCCTTCCTTCTTTCCTCTGTCCTTCTTTCCTTCCTTCCTCCCTTCCTCTTTTCCTTTCTCCCTCCCTCCTACCTTCCTTATTTCCTTTCCTCCCTTCCTTCCTTCCTCATTTCCTTCCTCCCTTCCTTCCCTCCTTTCCTTCCTTCTTCCTCCCTTCCTTCTTTCCTTTCCTCCCTTCCTTCCTCCCTCCTTTCCTTCCTTCCTTCCTTCCCTCCCTCCTTTCCTTCCTTCTTCCTTCCTTCCTCCCTCCCTCCCTCCTTTCCTTCCTTCTTCCTTCTTTCCTTCCTTCCTTCCTTGACTCGAGGACAACAGGAAGGTTAAGTATTGCAAACGTGGATTATATTTATTCGACATATAATCAGATTGTTATGAGAGAAAATACTGGTTACACCAATTGACACTGAGTTGCATCACGTCATTGACCCATATATACAAAACCAGACACTTGATAATAAGTTGCCGGCCCTTCAAGCACACACCAACAGAGTTCCTGATCCAATGTTCGCCCTGATGGACCCAAACACGTGAAGGTGACTCTTTTCACACGTCTATATATATATATAACATCTATTATAACATCAACAAACTGAAAGACAGATGACAAACCTTCCAAAAACTGGCAAGAAAATGCACATAAGAGCAACCACTGTGTGTTGTTTTGTGCTTTGAAGGTTATGATACCTTTTCATCTGATTGGATCAAACAACACTCAACACCTGCAGCAGCTTTATCACCATATATATGAAACATGATCTTCACGCTTTACCGGTCACAGGAATGAGCAGATAGCATGAATCCACAAAGGGCTTGCTCCACTTGTCATACAGTATTTTGGACCCTTGTTGCACTCAGACTCTTAAGGTACTGTCACATTTACCATCGGTCCAACCAAAGAGTAGAAAGTTGGTGTTGAATAATAACTGAGCTGAATAACTGATGATGAGAGGTGCAGTTTGGAGTCATACGAAACAGGTTGATAATGATTTCTCTATGTCCAAATACATGATGCATCCAGCACCTTTTACTGTGGGCTGAACGTGTCAGATATCAGGTCTATTTTAGAGGTGGGAAGTAACAAAGTATTTGTACTTCATTACTGTACTTAAGTAGATTTTCCAGGTATCTGTATTTTACTTGAGTATTTGTATTTCTGATGACTTTTTACTTTTACTCACTACATTTGAACCAGATGGGGAGTTCTGGTCCTCTGAAATGATGCCAACGTGGAAGTAACTTAAAACTGCATTCTATCAAAAGGCCACCAGGGGGCGACCGTTTTGGTGTCAAAAGGACTTCCGTCTCTATACAAGTCAATGGAGAATTCACCAACTTCTCACTTGATTTCTAACCTCAGTAAACGTTTTCAAAATGTGTTTATGGTCTCAATCGCTAGTTTAAAGCCTTCTTCAATGCAGTATGATGTTCATTTGGGACATTTTGGCCTCCATGATTTTATATGTGACGATAAAGCAGGGTATGCATTAGGGCGTGGCTACGTCGTATTGACAGGTTGATTGATTGACAGGTTCAGGAGGGCGGACAGATAGACTGCAGGAAATAGCCGTGAACTTGTTTGGGGTTATAGTCGTAACAGCTAACTTGGTTAGCATCACCAGGTTGCCGGTGTAGACTGTGGTATATCCAGCCCTCGCAACCTCCCCCGCTCCGTCCTCATGCTCCTCCTGATGCCCATATAAGTAGAATTGGTGTTTTTATTTTTCCCAGCATGCACCGGAAATTTTCAAAATGCCGCTGCTAAGATCTGAAACTATTAGCCTCCGAGCAGCAGTCCACAAACCAATGGGTGACGTCACGGATGTTACGTCCATTTCTTATATACAGTCTATGATTTGAACACAAATATCTGTACTTTCTACTCATTACATTGTCAAAACAGGCTCGTTACTTCCAACATCCGTGACATTATAAAAAGAAGACATGACGTGCAAATAAACGATAGAAAACCAATCTTTTTTTTTGGTGTGTGCGCCGTTCCGTGTCCCCCGGTAAGATGCCCACATCGAAATCCACTACATGAATGAAAGTCCAACAATGTGTGAAGACAGTGCAGGAATATGACCAACACATGTTCAAATTAACAGATTAACGCGAGTAAAAAACATCAACACGTTATGCTTGGCAGTGGCGATCCTAGACAAAGACGCCCACTGATTTTTTCGTCTGTGCAGGTACAGGTATTGTGTATCATTGACAGTAAAAAAAATCATTTTTACTTTTCACTTTTGTACTTAAGTACATTTCAGAGCCTTTACTTTCTTACTTTTACTTGAGTAAAGGAATTGAATCAGTACTTTGACTTTTACCAGACTGCAAGCCAAGATACCTGTATATCATAAAGGCTTAAACTGAACTGAATTAGAAACAGTGTACATTAACAGATAATGATGAGTTTTTACAGCTTTAAAATATAACGCAGATCCAGTTCTGATGGGTCAAGTGCTTAAGGAGGATGTTGGAGGCCTTTCTCTTATTTGTTTTGTTTTGACCGTCAACTCCCAAAAGCAACCTTAATTACATTGATGAAAAACTTCAGGGCATTTGGACCATAATTGACTACATATGGTAGTTTGGATTGGGACGCTTCTTTGGACCATGACTGATTTTACAAGTTGCACAAGAAAGCAGATTATAACACTATAGTGGACAATTTAAAGTCTCTGGAGCTCGTCCCCAGACTTCGAGTAGTAGGAAACTTAATCAAAAAAGATCTGTTTCTTAAAACTTTGTTACCCCTTAGAAAGTTCTTAGAGGGAGTTAGAGAAGGAGGCTGCTGACCAAACACAAAATGTTAGATTTGACTTGGTCTGAATGAGGACGTTAACCCTCCTGTTGTCATCTGGTCAAGGAAGGATAGGAGGAAGGGAAGAAAGAAAGAAGGAAGGAAGGAAGGAAGGAAGGAAAGAAAGGAAGAAGGAAGAAAGGAAGAAAGGAAGGAAGAAAGGAAGGAAGAAAGGAAGGAAAGGAATAAGGAGGGAGGGAGGAAATAAGGAAGGAAAGAAGGAAGGAAAGAAAGGAGTAAGGAAGGAGGGAGGAAGAAAGGAAGGAAGGAAAGGAATAAGGAGGGAGGGAGGAAGGAAGGAAGGAAGGAAGGAAGGAAGGACGGAAAGAAGGAAAGAAAGAAAGGAGGAAGAAGGAAGGAAGGAAGGAAAGGAGTAAAGGGGGAGGGAGGAAGGAAAGGAAGGAAGGAAGGAAGGAAGGAAGGGAGGAAGAGAAGGAAGGGAGGGAAGAAAGGAAGGAATGGAGGAAGGTAGGAGGGAGGAAGGAGGGAAGGAAGGAAAGGAAGAAGGAAGGAAGGAACGAACGAACGAAGGAAGGAAGGAAGGAAGGGAGGACGGAAGGAAAAGGAGTAAGGAGGGAGGAAAGGAAGGAATGGAGGAAGGTAGGAAGGTAGGAAGGAGGAAGGAGGGAAGGAAGGAAGGAAGGAAGGAAGGAAGGAGTTGTCCCCAGACTTGGAGTGGTAGGAAACTTAATCAATAAAGATCTGTTTCTTAAAACTTTGTTACCCCTTAGAAAGTTCTTAGAGGGAGTTAGAGAAGGAGGTTGCTGACCAAACACAAAATATTAGATTTGACTTGGTCCGAATGAGGAAGTTAAATGAACTGACCCGTGCAGATTGCGGCGGCCATGTGGGAGTGTGAAGGATTGCATTACAGCACAGTAAGTATGTTTGTTGCTTTTACCCAAACAGAGCTGAGAATGAGTTTTCATGGAGGAAAGTATTGTGTTATTGCCTTTAGAGAATATCACTGTTTCCCTCGATATACAGATTCGACAGGCAAGACCATTGTAAATAAAGAAACTGACATTCTGACTCAAAGAATTTCATTTCTGTTTGTTCCAATCCGGTAAGTTTAGCGTCACATTGTCTTAACCTTCGTGTCGTCCTCCCGTCTGTTTTGACTGTTCCTTCTTTCCTTCCTTCCTTCCTTCCGTCTGTCCTCCCTCCCTCCTTCTCTCTTTCTTTCCTTCCTCTCTCTTTCCTCCCTCCATCCCCCTTTCTTCCTTCCTTCTGTCCTTCCTTCCTCCCTCCCTCCTTCTTTCCTTCCCTCCTTCTGTCTTTCTTTCCTCCCCCTACCTTCCTCCCTTCCTATTTTCCTCTGTCCTTCTTTCCTCCCTTCCTTCTTTCCTCTTTCCTTCCGTCCTCCCTTCCTCTTTTCATTTCTCCCTCCCTCCTTCCTTCCTTCCTTCCCTCCTCCTTCCTTTCCTTCCTTCTTCCTTCCTCCCTTCCTCTTTTCCTTCCTCCCTCCCTCCTATCCTTCCTTCTTTCCTCCGTCCTTCCTTCCTTCCTTCCTTTCCTTCCTCCCTCCTGTCCTTCCTTCCTCCCTCCTTTCCTTCCTTCTTCCTCCCTTCCTTCCTTCCTTCCTTCCTTCCTCCCTCCATTCCTTCCTTCTTCCTCCCTCCTTTCCTTCCTTCTTCCTCCCTTCCATCCTTCCTTCTTCCTCCCTTCCTTCCTTGACTCGAGGACAACAGGAGGGTTAAGTGCTGCTTCACCCGCTTTCCAGCCCACCAGGAAAGGGATTAAGTGGGGGAAAACAGAGAGAAAGATAAACACACACACACACACACACACACACACACACACACACACACACACACACACACACACACACACACACACACACACACACACAGCAGTTTATCAGTTTATCCACCTACCATTTATTTAGTGACGGTGCCGGTGAAAGGTCAAGGCGGAGTTCCCTGCCTTCACCTCGAATCATCTCACTGGCTTTGGTTGCAGCTTTTGTGTGTATCATAGTTTAAAATCTGTTTATGAGACCTTTCACCCCACTGAGAACATTTCGGGGGGTAAATAAAACCCCTCCACCTATATCACAAAAAGACCAAGCCTCCATTCCAGTGACCCTTAGCTAATATGTTTATCTGGTTTAGTGAATAAAGGTCTAAACACTGGTTTGCGGGACTCCCTGCAGAGGTTGAAGGGAAACTGATAAAGTGTTCTGCTGACTGAATTACTTTATGTCTTATATCAGTTACAAATATATAGTTTTCGACATATGAGGTAAAAATCCCATCAAATTTACTGTAACCGTTTAGTAGAGAACATTTTGAGTTATTATATCTCATTGAAAAATGTGTTGAACTTAACTCAACCTGACTGAGCCATCTCTACCACTCAGTTTAGTTGTGTTATGCTAAAAAAATCCACTAGATGTCATTTTGCCTTTCCAGTTTACCTCCAAACAGGAAGTGAGAAAGAGAAGACTGACTCCAGACCATAGACTGTATATAAGAAATGGGCGTAACATCCGTTACGTCACCCATTGGTTTGTGGACTGCTGCTCGGAGGCCAATAGTATCGGATCTGAGCAGAGCCATCTTGAAAATTTCACGTGCATGCTGGGAAAAATAAAAACACGGATTCTACTTATATGGGCATCAGGAGGAGCATGAGGCGCCCTCCTGAACCTGTGAACCAATCAACCTGTCAATCACGACGTAGCCACGCCCTAATGCATACCCTGCTTTATCGTCACATATAAAATCAGGGAGGCCAAAATGTCCCAAATGAACATCATACTGCATTGAAGAAGGCTTTAAACTAGCGATTGAGACCATAAACACATTTTGAAAACGTTTACTGAGGTTAGAAATCAAGTGAGAAGTTGGTGAATTCTCCATTGACTTGTATAGAGACGGAAGTCCTTTTGACACCAAAACGGTCGCCCCCTGGTGGCCTTTTGATAGAATGCAGTTTTAAATTACTTCCGCGTTGGCCTCATTTCAGAGGACCGGAGCTCCCCACCTTCTCCAGACACGTGGACACGTTTTCGAAGATAAGGAAATTTTTTGTGTGATATTTTAAAGTTTCAGAGAGTAATTTTTTTTTCTACCAAACAGTTGAATGGTCATTTTATGGTAGCTTGCTAATGTAATGCTTGACCAAATCAGTTGAGTTGTACTGATAAGGGAAGTGATGCCAAGATTATAAGTTTACAATTTTTACTACATAAAAAGAATCATGAATATTCACTGTTATGAATATCAGAGATGAGCAAGATCTGATTGATGATATTATTGACCTAAGTAAATAAAAATCGCAATTAAAACATTTTCCCATTGCTTTTTTCATAGTGAGGACATTAAAGGGTTAAGGCTGTGTATGCTACATGGACTTATTTTGGAGTGCAGTCTGCAAAACTCTAGAAATACCCCAATTTTTAGCATTTCAAAGGGTCAATAAGACTTCACACACACATAAATAGTATTCTTTTTCTTATTCTGTATCAGAGGGAGAGAGCTCTGTGCCCTTTCCTGGCTGCTGAGGAGAAGCAAAGGGAGGGACGCCTCATTAGTTGAACCACTTCAAGCCCATCACCAGTTCACAGGAAGAGGGGAGAAATGGGAGGGCAAAAGAAAAAAGAGGAAGAACCACGTGACCGCTGTATCTTCTTTTCTGGCTATACTATAAATCATCAGTGGGGCTACTATCGCTTGAAGGGCAGCCATACTTCTCGTCTTTGTTAATGAAGCTCATCATTAATGGCTTCAGATGAAAAGGCTGTAAAATGACCCAATTTTCAATTTGCAGACGTTTTAAGAATGGACATAATAGTAATAGTGCCAAAAAACAGGATTATTGTTCTTATAGTTTTTTTCTATTACTGTCCACTTGCTGCTGTGACAATGCAGATTTCCCCATTGTGGGACTAATAAAGGAATATCTTATCTTATCTTATCTTAATAATTACCTTTAAATCTAAAGACTGCCAGCACAATGACATAATAGACATTACTATGTTGGAATTACAGTATTAAGATGTTAGCGTTATAACCCTAAATATAATATATTAACCTTTATTGTTTCATGATCCACTTTTTTATGCTTTTACATTGTAAACTTGCTCTTGTGACGTTGTGTGTTATCTGACTAGTGACATGATTCATTCGTCTGAGTCAGTTTAGCCTGATGTCGAGGCATGACCTTTCCTTCTGACTGACTTTAGATTTTGCTACTAGTGATAAGAATAAATGAATAAGAAGTTAAAGGAGATATTTTCTGTACATCTACAGGTCTATATTTTTTACACAACTACACACCTTTTCTCATTCTTTACTTGGAAAATTTACTTCTCGTCTTATTTTTTGTTCCTTTTCTTTTTTTTGCACTTTGAGTAAAATATTGAGTGGGATTGGCACATCATGTGACTGTCAGGTGTCCTGGTCCTTTTGTGGATTTAAGATGTGTAGCAGCCGATAATAACATTGTAATAACGGCCGATAATGTAATAACATTTCTTAACAAATAACATAATGACTTTTTTGCCAATAACGTAATAAGTTATTACGTTATCGGCTGGTTATTAGTTATCAGCCGCTACAAGATGCCGATTGATTTTTAGTGTGAAGAAGAGCACTGAGCTCCAAACGTCACTTGTGGTTTCCTATTTAAGGCCCATTTAAGCTCAACGTACGTATGAAAATGTATCCGTCCTTTTCCTACGATGTTACCGTCACTGCTCACATACTTCCATGCGTCCTTTACGTTGGCATGGATGTTAACAAATACGGCCACCAGGGGGCAGCACAGTGTCAAAAGTTTATGACAACAACAAACTCAAAAACAAACATGGCGACTGTGGAGGAGATATTGATAATGTTCCTCTTGCATAAAAGACAAAAACGATATGTTTAAAGTTTCTAACCAACTCGCACAACCTTTTCCTCAAAAAGTTCCGCCATTGTTATTTCTTCTTCGTGTCTCACTAGAGCTACGTATCGTTTGGCAGTACCACCGGAGCATAAATGGGCCTTAAATCTACCTGCATTGGGAGCTTTTTTGTCTTGCTTTTACACATTTGGTATTTGATACAGCAGCTGCTTTCCTACAAACTTTTTTCATGCACGAACAATGAGACGTCAGTTCAAAGGGGAAGAAAGAGTCTGATGTTGGATGTGTGAGATGTCCTTAAGGGCCACCGTACAGAGGATAAAACTAACAGCATGACCTTTTCCTCAAGCCAGACTTTAGATTTTGCTACTAGTAGTAAGAATGAATGAATAAGAAGTTAAAGGGCACATATTCTGTACATTTACAGGTCTACATCTTTACATTCATACACACCTTTTTCCTCATTCTTTACTTGAAAAATGTACTCCTCAAATACTTGTAACATACAATCGGGAAACAGAGGTAACTTTGCAAATGGAGCCTTGAAGGCAGGTTGAAACCCTGGCTGTTGATTTTTTATTCATCTCAGGTTTTTTGAAATCTGTCCATATTTACCATCCAGCAGTATGAATGTGTTATTGCGTAATTTATGAATGACAGAAAACCACACAAACATGTTATCTCCCCTTTAAGCATATAAAAGTCTCCATTTTTCATCCACCCAACAATAAAAAAGGGACAATTCTCATCTATCAACTGAAATAAAACAAGTGTAAATAAGCCAGAATTAGCTGAGAAAAGCTAATTTCCATCTGGCCAGATGTTAAAACAGGTGTGTAATGAACTTTATGGCCTCACAGTGCTGCAAACTTTGCATGTTACCTCTGTATAAATCTGGTAGTGATTCTCACAACACTCAGCAGTTTTAAGTAGCCTAAACAAAAAGCTTTTTCCTGAACATTTGAGCCCACTGAAGCACAGACTCATCTGTCAATTCACTCAGAAATATTGATCAGTCAATTCATCCATCCAAAAATATTCACCTATCCATCCCACCCCCAAAAAAATCCACCCATTAAAATCTCCATCCATCCATCCATTCAACCAGCTTAATTGCCACCCATCTCCGCTCACCCGCAATAGCTATTCTTCCATCCAGCAGTTCAAACATCCATCAATTTATCCACCCATCCATCTGTATGGGACAGAATGGAGGGAGACCAAAAAGGAAGATAAAGAAAGCGAAAAGAGGTCTGAGAGAGAGAGAGAGAGAGAGAGAGAGAGAGAGAGAGAGAGAGAGAGAGAGGGAATTAATTGGAAGGTTGAGTGAGTTTATTTGTGTTTGTGTGTTTGTCCGAGATACTTAAAGAATAAAAGAAGATGAAAATAGGAGCGTGGTTTGATGGATAATAGTCTCAGAGGGCCGAGAGTGTTTGTGTTGACCGCTCATCAGTATTCTCCACCTTTGTCTCTGTAAATTAAAGAGGACAGTCTAGACCTGCTGTATGTGAGATATAACTCCTGATGTGATTAAGCGCTCGACTATATATAAAGAAAATGGATTTGACTTTCTCTTTTTCTGCTCCGTGATGATAAAAAAGCATCCTATTTTTTTCTGTATTCCCGTCATGCACGCTGCCCCTTCCTAACCTTTGCAGTGCTAATGTATCCAGAGGGGGCATCGGTTCACTCTTTAAGGACTTAGCAGGCTTTACCTCTCAGTCTCCCACTTTACCGGGATTTCTAAAGAGCAGGGAGTGAGAGAGAAAGTTCAGCCCACAGAGGTGCAAACAGGTTTTACTCAAAGAAAAACATCTATATATATATATATATATATGTGTGTGAATTAAGTCAATTGAACACAACTCCTGAAGCATTACAAACATATTCTTAACCCTTTTGTACAGTTCTATTCGGGTCAAATTTAGCCCGTTTTGACATTTGACAGCTGTAAAAACATACTCACATTTTTTTGTCCATTGAGGCTGTTCTGGGTCAGATTATCTCCATTTCTATTGCCATGTGTTTTAGTGAAATGAATAGTTAATAGTGTTAATAAGATAGTAGTTATGAGGGTGTATTCTTATGATGTAGCAGTGAAGACTGATGGCTCTAATGGTTATACAATAAACCCCACAGCTCCATAAAGTTCTGCTCATTTTACACTTTACATATAAAATAACATTTAACCACCAAAAAGAGATGCAAACATGACTAAAAGAGATAAAAAATAGACTAAAGAAACCTAAAAACTACCAAAAGGAGACATAAAAATGACTAATAAGAGACTTAAATAGACTAAAGAAACCCAAATGCTTCCAAAAGAGATGAAAAAATGACTAAAAACAACCTACAGTTAGTTTGAGTGACAGCTGCCATCTAGTTACCATGGTAACTATGAGATGGAATGACTAAAGAGACTCAAAACTACCAAAAAGAGACATTTCAATCATTATTGCTATGTTATATTTTCATGTCTTAGGTAAAATAGGACATGATATTGTGTGATAGGAGATGTTTAGTGGTGTAAAAGCTAAAAAATACACTCTCTCTGCTCTCTGAAACATGAATCAAGGTTTAATCACATTTATTGATCAGTCAGATCGACTATTGATGCTTTCTAAACACATCTGTGGTTCAAAAATGTGGTATAGACACTTTTTATAAGGCGATTCTTAGACCACGTCAAAATTGATCCAGATCCAGTCAACAGTATAACCACCACTGTAAATTAAGACCTGGGATATGCCGGCTTCATTAAACCATATTTTTGTCATTCAGACAGTCTTTTACGTCAGCGTCCCTTAACAGTTTTTATTCAGATATGACCGAACATTTACAGAAAGAGTCTGTTTTATAAAGTCTGACAAGCAAAATCCCTGAGTAACGGGGCGCCAAGTCGTTTCTCTCCTTTACTTCCTATTAACTTTCACTGGATATTCACGTTATTCAACAGTTGGCATGAATGAAAATTGATAATATACTGTAGATAAGGGCATGCTATACAATTTCTTATCATTTTAAAGACTGATCTGATATGAGATCAATCTCCTAAATATCTTAAAATTGGTCCTTTCACAGAGTTCCTTGGTATATTAAACCAATTTTGCACCAAAGAGATGATGACTGAGATATTAAACGTGTTAAACCGTGATGTTAGAAAGCCGAAGAAGACACATGTTTCTCTCTCTCTGTGCATGTTTTACCTTGTGCTGCTGCAGCCTTTTACGTTCATCTGACAGCATTCAATTCAGACTCGTGCAGTGTTGAAAGTGATAAGGAAAATATTTCAGGTCTGATCTACAATATAAGAATGCTGTCACGACTTTTCACGTTAAATCGGCATCAGATTAACGTAAAGCGGCGCATGTCTGAAAGTGGCTTTAAGATGTAGGTCTCTGCTAACTTCTGCTTGAAGCTGTTACTGAATTATTCTCACTGAAATCGACTCATCCAGGAGTGAAACGCCAGACAAGAGATTATGAAATGATCCCAGCTCTTCACAGTTTTATCCATGTGGTGTGACTCTAGAGATGGCAGCGTTGGTCAGTTCACTACTTTGGTCTGTTGGTTGGTCCAGACTCTTGAAATACCTCAATAAATACTGAATAGGTTGCCATGACATGATGTGGTAAAGACATTCAGCATCCACAGAAGATGAATCCTGCTGATGTTGGAGATACCCTGACGTAATATCTCTACATCTACTCGATATATTGCCACAAAGTTGGGTATAGGCATTTGTATTTGCAAGATGATACTCTGAATAACTAACTCTTTCTGACTCTTTGGTCCAGTTAACCAATACATCCACCAGGGGGCAGCACAGAGTCAAAAGTTTATGACAACAACAAACTCAAAAACAAACGTGGCGACTGTGGAGGAGATATTGATAATGTACCTCTTGCATAAAAGACAAAAACGATATGTTTAAAGTTTCTAACCAACTCGCACAACCTTTCCTCAAAAAGTTCCGCCATTGTTATTTCTTCTTCGTGTCTCACTAGAGCTACGTATCAGGTAGTGACAGCAACACTGCCCCCCCATGGTTTCCGCCGGTGGTACTGCTCCGTTTGGTCCGTATCTGTAAGCTTTGTGGAAACGTGCAGAAATACGGACGAAATGAACGCGGAGCACGGACACAAGGCTCCGTCCGTATCCGGATTCGTATTTAACGTTGAGCATAAATGGGCCTTAAGACTAGTCCTAGACTAAGACAAGATTCTATGAAAATATCCATTGAGAAACAAGTTTAGATATAATCCCTGCCTGGGAAATCGTCCCTTTATATTCACCCTAAAAACTTTGGGGGTCCCCTGACTTTTTTTTATAGGGCCACCATAAGGAAAATATTTCTGGTTCAGAGTGTAATGTCTTGGCAACTGTTGCATGGCTGATAAATCCTACTGACTTTGGAAATTCGTTGACACGTCTTATCCAGTGAAATATCTCTACATGATGTATTGTTCGTGTTAGGTATAGGCATTTGTATTTTTGTACCGAATCGAATCAACAAGCTGATCAAAGCTCTGTGATTGGTATTAACCCAAACTCACTTAAAGTCATTCTAGGAAAGAGAACAAGGACCAAACTAAAGACAGTTTTACTCCTTGAAGGCTTTACACAATGTCTTTAACAGCCCTAAAAGCTCTTTCAGTGAGCGACTTGTGGTTCCTCAGTGTTGTACTGAACGTTTTAGGAAGTCTTTTGTCCCAGCAGCACTTTAAGTTGTTGCTCTGATCCATTGCTGTAGATCATGTTTCTAATGTATTTGATCTATTTATTTATTCTATTGTATTGTTCATATTGTTGTATGTATGAGCTTTTTATTGGAAAATGAGTTTCCCCTCTCGGGCATTAATAAAGTTTCTCTAATCTAATCTACTGGCAAGATGATGCTGCGAATAACTAACTAACTTTTTATCTATCACAACAATAGATTTCTCTTCACATTAAAATATCTCATCAAACATTGCCATGGAATTTGTTCCACATATTCATCGTCCTTAAAGGGATGAACCGTAATAACTTTGGTGGTCCCCTGACTTTTCTTATAGCGCCACTATAAGGTTAATATTACTTGTTCAGAGAGAAATGTCTTGGCAACAGTGATCCCATGATTTATCTAGTGCCATTGACATTTGGTTTTTGTACCTAATAGTTTGGTTTTGGCATAATGTGATAATACCATAGACTGTATATAAAATGGACGTAACATCCGTGACGTCACCCATTGGTTTGTGGACTGCTGCTCGGAGGCCAATAGTATCGGATCTGAGCAGCGCCATCTTGAAAATTTCAGGTGCATGCTGGGAAAAATAAAAACACGGATTCTACTTATATGGGCATCAGGAGGAGCATGAGGCGCCCTCCTGAACCTGTGAACCAATCAACCTGTCAATCAGGACGTAGCCACGCCCTAATGCATACCCTGCTTTATCGTCACATATAAAATCAGGGAGGCCAAAATGTCCCAAACGAACATCATACTGCATTGAAGAAGGCTTTAAACTCGCGATTGAGTCCATAAACACATTTTGAAAACGTTTACTGAGGTTAGAAATCAAGTGAGAAGTTGGTGAATTCTCCATTGACTTGTATAGAGACGGAAGTCCTTTTGACACCAAAACAGTCGCCCCCTGGTGGCCTTTTGATAGAATGCAGTTTTAAGTTACTTCCGTGTTGGCATCATTTCAGAGGACCAGAACTCCCCGCTTGGTTAATACAGTCAGAACTTTCTGCTTATACTCATATTTTGTGGGACTCTTCACCTTTGCCTTATTATTTTATGATTATTATTATATTTTACATATCAGGAACCTGGCCATGCATCATGACTTATGTATGGTGAACAAATCAGAGCATCATTGAAGTTTGGCACCAACCATATTTTGAATTTTGAATTGTGTGCAAACAAAATCGCTCCCAAATATTACAAGAAACAACATACAAAAGCCCTCTCTCTCTGTTATAACTGCACCGTTTCATGCTCATACCAGCTGAGGTATTATACATGTACATCACTTATCATTGGCTCTGTTGAACAAATACACAATATACAACATACACAATGTACAAATGAATAAAACACACCATCAGCTGCTGCTTGCATTATGTTTCTAAATGGCAGAACGACTAATTACATTTTACATCCACGTGTCCGCTTGCTTGTGAGTTAACACGCGTGACTAATGTGATACAGTATGCAATGAAATGTGTATAATGCAGTATGTTGCTTTGAAAGGAAATGGTGAGTAAGTGAGTAGAGTTATGTAGAGAAAGAGGTTTGGCTGGATGTTTGAAACCGCAACACTTTCATGTTAAAGATTTTCCCTGTTTAGTATTCAGACATTTCTGAAGAGTAACAAACTGTTGGTAGAAGAAACACATTTAAGCTTTGTGTCGTCCTCCCGGGTCAAATTGACCCCGTCTGTTTTGACTGTTCCTTCCTTCCTTCCTTCTGTCTGTCCTTCCTCCCTCCCTCCTTCTCTCTTTCTTTCCTTCCTCTCTCTGTCCTTCCTTCCTTCTTTCCTTCCTCCCTCCCTCCTTCCTCCCTTCCGTCCCTCCTTCCTTCCTTCCTTCCTTCCTTCCTTCCTTCCTTCCTTCCTTCTTTTTTTTAACTTCCTCCCTCCTACCTTCCTTTCTTCCTTCTTTCCCCCATCCTTCCTTCCTTCCTTCCTTCCTTCCTTCCTTCCTCCCTCCTTCCTTCCTTCCTTCTTTCTTCCCTCTCTCCTTCTCTCTTTCTTTCCTCCCCCTACCTTCCTCCCTTCCTTCTTTCATCTGTCCTTCTTTCCTTCCTTCCTCCCTCCTACCTTCCTTCCTTCCTTCCTTCCATCCTTTCTTTCCTTCCTTCCTTCCTTCCTTCCTTCCTTCCTTCCTTCCCTCCTTCCTTCCTTCCTTCTTTCCCCCATCCTTCCTTCCTTCCTTCCTTCCTTCCTTCCTTCCTCCCTCCTTCCTTCCTTCCTTCCTTCTTTCTTCCCTCTCTCCTTCTCTCTTTCTTTCCTCCCCCTACCTTCCTCCCTTCCTTCTTTCATCTGTCCTTCTTTCCTTCCTTCCTCCCTCCTACCATCCTTCCTTCCTTCCTTCCTTCCTTCCATCCTTTCTTTCCTTCCTTCCTTCCTTCCTTCCTACCTTCCTTCCTTCCTTCTTCCTTCCTTCCTTCCTTCTTCCTCCCTCCCTTCCTTCCTTCCTTCCTTCCTTCCTTGATTCGAGGACAACAGGAGGATTAAAGTGGAAGATTACTTTATGAAATTAATGAAGTTAAATGCTTAAAAATGTGCAAAGTGGTTCTAAGAAAATGTTACTGTAGAACTAAAGAGAAATAGCAACAAAGGAATTTCAGCAGCTCAAGCAAATCCCCCCAAAAAGCGGATACAGCTCCTGAACTACTGAACAGAGCTGAACCCTGAACATGTATCCCATGATTTAAGTTCAGAAGCGGGTCAGAATCAGGCTGAGGTATTAGTAGCATTGAAGCAGTTTTTACTCGAGACATGTTTTGAAAGCAGATAATGAAGTCAGCTCGAGGTTAGAGGAGGCAATCTGCTTCAGCTGGGTATTTAAGGTGTGTTTGAGGAGAGCAGCCTGGGGCTTTGTGAGAGTTTGCATTAAAGAGACAAGCAGCTCCAGATGAACCAGGAACAAAACAAACACTTACAAATCATTCTATTTGTTGCAACCAGTTTGATAAAAAATATACAGAGCACAGGATGGTGAGGAAGAGATGTAAATGTGGGGAGTGAGTAGTTGTTTTATTTCCATGTGAACATTTGTAACACCTTGTCTCCTAGAGATTACCTTCATATACAACTGCAACCACAATGTTTGACTAACTTTAAAGGTTTACTATACAGGATTTTCTTTAAAAATATGCAGAATAATCCCTCTCAATCATCATTTATGACCTACTTTTTGTCTAATTTATAGATTTAAAGGTTTATTCCACCCAAATACTACTTTCTGTACATGCCTGCAATGCGAGTTCTCCAACTGTGCCACAGCTCAACATGTGCAGGGGTGCATGTTTTGCTCTTTCGGGGCGGGCGGTGTGGGGGAACGAGGGCAGAGAGTTGGTGACACACCTATAAGAGCCTTTGTTGTCCTAACCCAAACCTACACACAAGCTCTCTGTCCTGCATCACCTCCTCAAGCCCAATTTCCACTGGGTCCGTCAGCGGCACGTTACGGCTGCGCCGCGGTCACCGGAGCTGATAGGTGCCACTATAATCAATATGAGTATTTCCACCAGGAGCGTCTCAGCAACGTCTCAGCAACGTCCCAGCAGCGGCTCTCTGCGCCGCAGCGCTATCAATCCGCAGCATTTCTATTTTTGACGGAGCATAACTGGTGGCAAAAGTTGGCTTTCATCATTCTACAACTGATTAAAAGGATCTGCATTGCTATATATATTAATTAATGTATAAATATAGCATCAATATAGGATCATTAACATATAAAAAAAGATGGCGTTCATGCTGCAGTGTAGAAAAGAATATCTCGCTGCATCTTATCTGGAAGCACATATAGTATAAAATCATGTTTATTTATGGGCTGAGCAGATATTTGATGCTTTTTGTATGTATATTTATTCTGATGTACTACCGAGGACAGCGAGCGGTGGTGGATTCAGTGTTTGTGTTTGCTGTTTGTGCTAAAACACACACTGAGGTATCGGAGTCTGCAGAGAACTCTTTATCAGTATGAAAAGAGGAGGAGAGTTATTCATTAGTGGAGTTTATCGAGTGTGCTGATTCTGAGTCTAATCCAATATTTATATTTTTCATTCTTAATATAGCTGCACAGCACTGCCCACAGTATAGGCATACATTCAAATTAGTAATGCATGTTTAAATGTGGCACTTCCTCATTAGGGGGAAATATAGGCTGCAACACAACTTTCTTTTTATCACAGCGTGAAGAAAATAGTGAAGTTCAAATGCAGAATTTAACTCACAGCAAGTCTTTGGATGTTTGGCTCCTGCAACCCACAGAGGCTCTGAATGTGTCATTTGCTGAAATGTACTTTCCATTAAATCTTTAATTAAAGGTAAACTGAGCAGGATTCAAAACAAAACACAACCTTTTCTCTTTCTTTCCTCCCCCCTACCTTCCTCCCTTCCTTCTTTCCTCTGTCCTTCCTTCCTCCCTCCTACCTTCCTTCCTTTCCTCCCTCCCTCCTACCTTCCTTCCTTCCTTCTTTCCTCCATCCTTCCTTCCTTTCCTTCCTCCCTCCTTCCTACCCTTCCTTCCTCCCTTCCATCATTCCTTTCTTCCTCCCTTCCTCTTTTCCTTTCTCCCTCCTTCCTTCCTTCTTTCCTCCCTCCCTCCCTCCCTCCCTCCCTCCCTCCCTCCCTCCCTCCCTCCCTCCCTCCCTCCCTCCCTCCTACCTTCCTTCCTTCCTCCCTCCATCCTTCCCTCCTTCCTTCCTCCCTCCTTTCAGTCCTCCCTTCCTACTTTCCTTCCTTCTTCCTCCCTTCCATGCTTCCTTCACTTGAGGACAACAGGAAGGTTAAGTAAATGTGAACGTGTTTATATAAAAAAAATAAAAAAAAGCATAAACATCATATTTTATAACATGCTAGTGATCGTAAATGTCTTTTTTATCCCCATAAGATGAATCAAACTGATGAGGAGTTTATGAATGTGAATTGGTGTAAACACTTTGTATGAGTCTGAATATTAACAGTATGTAAGGGTTAAGGTTCGGCCTGGTCCAAACATCTCGATCACAGCTGTTTAACCACAGTTTCATCAAGCTGTTAACCGCCTTCTGATAGACTCAACCACAGATCCACCTCTAGGTTTTGGGGGTATTTCAGCGTGATGTAGGCCAAGAGCTTTGCCAGAATGTGGTTGTTTTTTAAGGACAGGTCGGTTAAGGTGCATTTTAAAATCAGACAACATATCTCTCCCCCTCAGGCGCTGTGGTTTCCACCTCACTGAGCTGTCCCTCCTCCTCCACTCCTCCTCTATCTTACTCTCTTAATTTTCATCTCTTCTTTCTTTTTTTTCTTCCTTCCTCCTCTCTTCTACTTCAACAACTCTTTGCTGTTCTCACCTTAACTTATCTTCTTCTTCAGTGAAGCAGGAAACAGTCTGCGTGTGTGTGTGTGTGTGTGTGTGTGTGTGTGGTTGTGTGTGTGTGTGTGTGTGTGTGTGTGTGTGTTTGTTTGTTTGTTTGCCTGGGCGGCTGTGTGATCTTCGTCTCCCTAAATTTGGAGTGCACGAATGTATTCAGGCGTGCCTGTGTTTTCAAGGAGCCAGACTGTTTTGCAAAAAATGCCCTAGGATGTGTGCCGTCATGGACCATCGTTTTGTGTTTGTGTGTGTGTGTGTGTGTGTGTGTGTGTGTGTGTGTGTGTGTGTTTGTTTGGGGGGTAGAGTGCTGTGTTTTGCCCAGTGGGTGAGTAGTGCCCAGACTGGCATGAAGCCTACAGGTAAACCATAATGCCTGGTGGACACAAGCACACACAAGTACACACAAGTTAACACACACACACACACACACACACACACACACACACACACACACACACACACACACACACACACACACACACAGAGAAACAATGTGTATATATGGACATTAGAGATACCAACACTCATGAGGTGTATAGCAGTGATAAGCTCAAGACAATAGAGCGTATATATGTGTGTGTGTGTGTGTGTGTGTGTGTGTATGTGTGTGTGTGTGTGTGTGTGTGTGTGTGTGTGTGTGTGTGCGTGCGTGCGTGTGTGTGTGTGTGTGTGGTGACTGAAACAATACAATGTTAGCTGGCCAATAACGTTGGTTTCAACTAGACTACTGAGTGAGAGGAACAGAGACAGACCTTTAAAGCTGCAGATTTACTATATAAAGGTTTTCTTTGTTATTAACGTTTTAACTGTTACATTCTGTTATATTATAAGTATTCCTTTATAATTAGGGCCTTTGCAGAATTTCCAACCACACATGCATTATAGTGACAATACATCAACAATTACACTATATTACAATCGTACTTCTGATGATTTATTTAAAGTGAAAAATGCAACAATATTTGAATATTAGGCTTCATTATAACCTTTAACACCCAAATATTTCCATTTTTGTACAAAATCATAAACATTTCAGGCTTAAAAAGTTCATGTATGTGGTTTTTAGTTGCTTTCAAATATCAAAATGGGTTTAATTTGACCCGAACATTATTGTAAGGGTTAAATAGATAAGACTAAAACCTAAAAAAAGGGATTAACTGGAAAAAGACTGAGGGGAAAAAAGGATACAAGAACATTGAGACTTTAAATTTCATCAACATGTAAGTATTATATGAGCACAAAATAAATTTGAGCAGCAAGAAAGGATTAGATTCATGAGAAGCTTCTGGAGATATGAGTGTAATCAATGTTTGAGCTGCATGAGGAAACTGTTACATGTTAGTTTTGCATGAATGAGCAGTTTGGCTTCATTTGCTTGTTGTTTGTTGGCTTTTTTAAGTCCCCTTAGTTTGTTGTTCCTCACATGACTAAACTAAAGTCACCGTCTGTTCGGTCTGAAACTTGAAGGTTTGCTCAGAGCTCCGACTATTTATGTGACTATTGGGGCCGAGCTCCGTGTTGTTTGCATTTGTAATCTTGGAGGAAAGCGACATACAAAAAAGAAACTAACTATAACAGTAAGAGTAATAATCTTCTCCAGCATAAAAAATGTATTCACAGCATATAATGACTCAACTTCCTGTCACTGCTTTACTTTTTCATTGTGAGGTTGTTTTCTTTTGTTTTGTTTTTTTTAAAGAAAATCTTCTGTTTAGCCTCCAGGCAAATTTTGGCAGCAGTTAAAAAGTTTCAACTCTCATATTTGTGTTCAGTGCTGAATCACAGAGAAGCTCACAATGCTCTGCAAAGACATTCTAATATAGAGAACACATAGGGGATAACTTAGGTCTTTAAAAGTGAGAGCGGAGCTAACTTCACATCTGGGTAATGTCACACTACTTTGCAGTTTGCTCCATCATCTGTTTTATGAGTCAATGAGATGAATGAACAGATAAAAACTATTTAAAAAAAAAACCAAAAACGAGACAAAGTGCAGAATCTGAACAGAAAGTAAAGATGAAATTCACTTGTGCATCCTTAAAAATAATGTGTGCAGGAAACTGAAATGTATATCGTTATTATATTGATGAGTTGAGTCTCTCCAGCTCTGGTTAGGAGTCCAATATTTCAGTAAAAATCAGAGATTAGAGAAAAGGTCTTAGTTTTTTCTTCTTTCCTCTCCCATTAATCATCTCACCACCCCTCACATTTATCTGCTGACCCTTTGGAGGGGCCCCACCCCTAGGTTGGGAACCACTGGACTAAACTAGCTAACTGTATATAAAGTAGTGTAAACTAGCTCCACCTCCAGCAGCTCCAACAGTAACATGCTGCTCTAACACTGATGCTTCACTATTAATAATCTAATGATGTCATAATAATAATATATCAGTCAGAGGACCAAACCACTACTTTACTGTAATACTGCATACTACATCACTCATAATACTGCAGTACTTTTACTGTAATACTGCATACTACATCACTCATAATACTGCAGTACTTTTACTGTAATACTGCATACTACATCACTCATAATACTGCAGTACTTTTACTGTAATACTGCATACTACATCACTCATAATACTGCAGTACTTTTACTGTAATACTGCATACTACATCACTCATAATACTGCAGTACTTTTACTGTAATACTGCATACTACATCACTCATAATACTGCAGTACTTTTACTGTAATACTGCATACTACATCGCTCATAATACTGCAGTACTTTTACTGTAATACTTTAACTACTGTGTCCTCCATGTGACCCATCCTATACACACAGCGGTGGGCAGCTGCAGCGACGCGCCTGGTGACCAACTCCAGCTCTGTTTGGCAGCAGCAGCGGTCAGGGGGCAGTGACAGCAGTATTTACTCAAACATAAATGTCTTTTGACACTCTCAGATTTATCACCACATGCTCTCATCTGGATATCTGGATTTCAAAGATGGAGTACAGCTGGAGAGAGTGAGAGAGAAAGATAGAGAGAGAGAGAGAGAGAGAGAGAGAGAGAGAGAGAGAGAGAGAGAGAGAGAGAGAGAGAGAGAGAGAGAGAGAGAGAGAGAGATTATCATATCCTTTAAACCATTACTATCTCAGGGAGGGAGCTATTAAAGGTTACAGCAACAAGCCAAGTACCCTGCAGAGTGTGTGTGTGTGTGTGTGTGTGTGTGTGTGTGTGTGTGTGTGTGTGTGTGTGTGTGTGTGTGTGTGTGTGTGTGTGTGTGTGTGTGTGTGTGTGTGTGTATGTGCATCCTTGTGTTTTGTGATCAACAGTGCAAATATGAGTGAGAGGGACAGCAGTGTTTGAAGGCTGGGCCCTGAAGCTCACACACACACACACACACACACACACACACACAGCTTTGTTTACATCACTTTTGGGGACATTATATAGACATACCATAACCATAACTATAACCACTACTTGCCTAACCCTAACCTCTTACCCTAACCTTAACCGCTGACCCAAAAATCAGGGTTTTACCAATTAAGGTCGACGCTTTTGTCTCCAATTGGACAAGGACAAGCCGTCCCCAATTAAACTGCTCTTTAGTCTGAAAATTGTCCCCTAAAGTAGCTTATGACTGACAGACACACACCACACCAAAGGGCTGTCCCTGCGGCTTTACTTGTGTATCTGTAGAGATCCAACCTGGCAGAGCAAGAGCACAGAGCTGGCAGGGTGAGGTGAAACAGAGGACATACAGGTTCAAACACACACATGCACACACACACGCACACACGCGCACAAACACATATACAACTCTTTGACCTATAAATCAGTACACAGATACTTTAATTATCCACAGAAACTCTCTTATAGACACTCACACATACTTAAAATGACTTAAAATAGCACACACACACACACACACACACACACACACACACACACACACACACACACACACACACACACACACACACACACACACACACACACACACACACACACAGCTCATTACCTCCCTCTCTTTTAAAGCTCTCTTGACCTCCGGGTCGCCTCTATTACTTCAAAACAAGCCGTCAGTCGACTCGTCAGAAGTTTTGGTTCGTTAACACTTCCTCTCGTTATCCCTAACGAGGGCGCCGTAACCGTGGTGACCTGTCAGAGTGAAGCGCACTATGGGATGACTCAAAGGTTACACTTCCCAGGGTGGTCATTGCATTGATCATCATTGATCATCATAAAGAAGGCGAAATCCAATTGAGAAGGTTCAAACGAACACACAAGAGGAGGCTGTTTCATCTGATGTCTGTGCTTAACACACACACACATCTGCAGAAAGGTCAGAGGTCAGAGAGGTCAAGGGCAGCTGTGGTGGTGGTGAGCACCAGGCAACACTGGTTCACTCTTTACCAGGCGGGGAGTTCCGGTCCTCTGAAATGAGGCCAACGCGGAAGTAACTTAAACTGCATTCTATCAAAAGGCCACCAGGGGGCGACCGTTTTGGAGTCAAAAGGACTTCCGTCTCTATACAAGTCAATGGAGAATTCACCAACTTCTCACTTGATTTCTAACCTCAGTAAACGTTTTCAAAATGTGTTTATGGTCTCAATCGCTAGTTTAAAGCCTTCTTCAATGCAGTATGATGTTCATTTGGGACATTTTGGCCTCCCTGATTTTATATGTGACGATAAAGCAGGGTATGCATTAGGGCGTGGCTACGTCGTGATTGACAGGTTGATTGGTTCACAGGTTCAGGAGGGCGGACAGATAGACTGCAGGAAATAGCCGTGAACTTGTTTCACACCGACAGTTTTCTCTGGAGTTTTGTGGTTATAGTCGTAACAGCTAACTCGGTTAGCATCACCAGGTTGCCGGTGTAGACTGTGGTAGATCCAGCCCTCGCAACCTCCCCCGCTCCGTCCTGTTGCCCCTCCTGATGCCCATATAAGTAGAATCCATGCTCTTTTTTTCCCGACATGCACCTGAAATTTTCAAGATGGCGCTGCCCAGATCTGAAACTATTGGCCACTTCCATCAATTATCTACAGTCTTCATCCTCATTTGTATTTATAAATGCAGAGTGTTGGTGCATTTAAATGATATATAACAGGTTTTGAGTCGAGGCTATTGAAGTAAAACAATTTAAAATAAAAAAAAGCAAACATCAGGCTTAGTTGATGTAGTAGTTCCTGCTTTACTGCTTTAAATCAAAAGCGTTGAGATGACTAATATTGGGAGACTTTTATTGTAAAGACTTTACAGTTTCCTTTACTAGTTCCCACTGTCACCAAGTTATTTAAAGCTTCATTCAATTTTCATTGTATTCCTGAACAAAACATTGACTAAGTGGCCTCACTGCTCCTCCCATTGACATGCAAACAGCTGCTGCACTTTAATGATGTTTACATGTAAAAAGAATATGATGTGCATGATGATCATAACTGCTAATGAGTACATTGCTGCTATTTTCCATCACTTCCTTTATGTTTTCAGAAAATAGATATGTACTCATTAAGCTATAACAGCTCTGCAAACTCATTTAAACTTTAACTCATCCTGTATCACTTCCTCTTTTAATAAGAAAATGTTCAATCAATCAGTAATAATAGAAGAACGTTTATTTTTGTGGGTAGCACCTGAGTTGCATTTAAACCTTTTTACACACGGTAACTGAAAAGTAAACATTTTATTTCCTTCATAATGTTCAGAGCAGAAAACGAGCCGAAGCAGAAGGAAAATGAGTGAGTGAACAAAGAGAAAAATAAAAATGACAGGAGAGAAAAATCAGAATTTCCTCTAATAGCAGAGTTGAACTCTCTTGTGACTGCGCTGATTACAGCCTACTGAAAAGACTCATTAAACCTGAGTGAGATGCTGCTTCACTTTGTGTGTGTTTTGTTAGATGTGTTGTTTACTGCCATCAAAAAAAGGTCTGATTGAGCCTCACAAAGGCATGTAATCATATACCGCAGGGGCTTGAATCAAAGCCAACCTGGAATAAATGGAACAGTTATGCACACATACAGTACAAAGTACGTCCCATAAACTGTATTATTGTCCATTCATCATCATCCCAGCCCATTGTGTTTAATGCAGAGCTGTAATTGCTATGTGCAGCTGGGAGAGCGAGTCTTAATGATGAGTGTGTGCCTCCACCTTTGTTAAAACACTTAGTGGAGACATATCAGGCATGTGTGGATATGTGTGTATGAATGTTTCTATAGAGGTGTTGAATATTCTACTTTTATACTGTATTTGTCTGTTCATACTGGAGGTTTGTGTTTGAAAGCATGTATGCTCTCACTGTACAGATTAGTTTAGTTTAGTTTATTTTGTTCATTGAACTCAAACTGTTTCAATACATTAAATAATCATATGTCCTTGTTCCTTGTGCTTCATCTCCATTAGAAATAGTGATGAGCCAAAAGGGGAAAAACAAAAGTAAAAATAAATAAATAAAGCAGTTTCTGACTGAAAAGTTGTAACACCGACCCTTTTTACCTTACTCATTCAATAGATCCCCATGTACATAACAAACACTACACATTTCTGATAATTGGTTGTATATAAATATAATGCACATATAATAATATAGTGAAAATATACACATATTTCCTTATATATTCATGGTTGTATATTCCCTAAGTATGCATTACAAAGTTCAAATATACAATAATATCCATTCCTTTTGGTTTAATATTTGTTAATCATCTTATTTTCAAAGGTGTTTTTTAAAGCTATGTAGTGTTCAATTCTCTTTTAAGTATATTCCACAAATTAAGGTATGGGTCAATGATGTTTTTTGTGTCCATGTGGTTTAGTCAAATTTAAAGGGGTTAAAGGGGTACACCATTTGACATTTTCAGGAGCATTCAGTCTTACTTTTGGTTAAAGAAATGGTGCAAATGTCATTTCAAATGATATAAAACCAACAAAAATACTAAATGTACATTTTAACAAAACCTTATGCTTGCCAACCCTCATTTGTCACTGACCCACGTGCATCATATAATGACAGAAATGGATTTAATAAAGACTTTACCAAAGCTTTTACCTAAACTCACACCTGAACTTTCACCTGAAAGCATGACGTCATGTTTAAACTAAAATGTGCAAACACCTCACTGTGAAACCCTTAACAGACAACCAAAGAGATTCTTACGGAAGAGTATCAGGGCCACTGAAAGAACAAAAATAGAATTCTGAGAACAAAAAGTCAGAATTCTATTTAGAATTCTAAATAGAATATATAGAATTTAGAATTTAGAATTTAGAATTCAGAATTCAGAATTTAGAATTTAGAATTAGAGCTTTATCCTAAAGCCAGAGAGATGTGACAACTTTTATATTCCAGTGTGTTTGTGGCATTATTTGGCCCGGTCTGTTCATACATTCAGTATCATACCCAGCACGTATCCAAACCTTCGGTGATGAGCTTTTACATTGCAGCAGCTGGCAGGCATCAGCACTTCTTTAATAAAGGGACCCAGTGTGCCTATATTGATGAAGAGCCTCATCCATACCTATATTAAAAGCCCCGCTGTGTGCCTTTGATTAAGAGCCTTATATTCGCACCTGTTGATTAAGAGGCCCAGTGTGTCCATATCTTTAATACGATGTCCAGTGACTGTCTTCTACTTAGTTTAATCATCTAGTGTTTGCTGTCTTGGGTTTTTAAGTTGTATTAAACTAGGACTCACTATGTATGTCTGACAGATCTCTCATTGTGAATTAATCATTTCGTAACCTAGTAAAGGTTGACATCGTTGCACTGCAGTTAATGGTCACTCCACACACTCCAGGGATGAATCCTAGTAAAGTTGATAGAAAGTTTCATTGTTAAGTAATACAGCGTGATGCTTTTATAGGTTACCGTATCTAACTGGAGCAGCTCAATATGACGTTGGTAGTGGGACAATGGGGACGTGACATTCTGAACTGGCCTCTGGTTCACTCTGCCAGCCAGCCGCAGTCGCTTCTCCTCAGTGGCCCAATTCACATTTCTAAACCCTCCAATCTAATTAGACTAGTGGAGGAACAATGGCTTTAAATCTTGCGACAATAGGACAAGGCCTTGTGTGTTGGACTGCAAGTTGTGTGTGTGTGTGTGTGTGTGTGTGTGTGTGTGTGTGTGTAAGTGTGTCAATGCTCTGGGTAATTACCACAATGCATTCATACATTCATACACACACATGCAGAAACCCTCATAAAATCAGCTGCATTATTTCCAGCCTTTTGTCCCACCAATATAAACAAAACATGAGATTTGATTAGGATGCATTTGCATGTTCTGTTAAATCAGTGTGATATTTGTATTATTAACTTGTCTGGGTCCAAGGGCCATAAAGAATAAACAACTATTTTAAATATACAAAAAAAAAACAATTGGCCAATTCTTTTTAACATTATTAACAAGTAAACACAGCACTGTTACATCATATGAAAGTTGCTTATTTCACATCCAGTAGTGAGGCAGATGCAAATGGTGAAAAATATCTATCAGTGGAACTTTAAACCTGCATTAACTGTTTTTGCCCACTTGGTGGCAGCAGAAACAAGCAATGAACACAACAGTATCATCACCTTTTAAGTTGATATGTCAAACATGTTTGTAAACTGTTGCTTATTTCCACATTTAGCAGTTACAGAGCAACATTATCATTAATTTGGAGTTGTGTTTCTGTCCATATGCTGAATATAAGTCCAATATTCACTCTCTTTTAGCTCTGTTTTTACTCTGTACCAACTCCTGAGGGAAATATCTATCTGTTTGGAGGCTAAATGTTCCATTATGTTCACCAGCTAGTCTTCAGCTAACTGTGTCTGTTTGCTGTTTGGTGCTGAGCAGGTTGTGCACAATGGCTTTTTACAGCTTTTGTCTCTAGAAACAGCTGCCTGCTGCGACCTAAAATTATGTAATGAGAGCGCCGAGAGTGAACTAAAACAATAAAGTTGCATTTGAACAGCTAAACAATGAGCCGAAACTCCATCCTGCTCTCAAATAGCAATGCTTTGTCATGTCAAGGTGCCTTTTGGTGTCTATATAGCGACACACCAGGCTTTTCAACTAAATCTAATGTAGACCCTTTTACGGCAATATTAGACGCTCCGAGAAACTGCTCCAGCCTTCCATTGATTCCAGTGCTACATAAATACATTTGCTGTAAACACTCTTTTCAGCTACTAAAATGTTGCATGGGGTACTGAAACAAGCTTGTGCTGCGATCCCACTGTTAATTATTCAAATGCTGAGACATGAATAATACTAATTCAGTGCTGATGTTACGAGGAACTTTTAGAAAAAACACTACTTGACGGTTGACGTCTGAATCAGTGAGATAATTATCGCCAAAATCTGAGAAAAGCTTTCACGAAAAAAAAAATCCGTTTTGAGATCATTATCTTTTTAATTCAGTATTTTTTTTTTCTTTTATGGACACAAATCTATTGTCATTTACTGTTCTCTCATGTCATGTTTCGTCCTCATTATATCTGGTTAAATCCATTTTTGGAATGACTGCTGTAAACACTTCATTGCATTACTATTTGACTGAAGTAAAATAATCAATTACATATGATGTATTTGTGTTGTTTGAGGCCTGAGCCTAAAAAAGAGGCAACTGTAATGTATATGCAGCAGTATATGTACTCTAGAAATCTTGACAGTATTTCCTCAAAGCAGGAACATCTACTCTATTGTAAAGTGACAGGAACCTTCTCAGTAATGATAGTACTGGCAGAATCAAGTGATCTATATCTACAGTGGATAGCTCATGTAGCAGCTCTGGGTAATACAGTCAATGGTTTAGTTTTGGTTTCACCCCTTTTTACTCTGGGTAGACTCCTTAACAACCAGGGCAAAGCTCAAGAGGAATAACTCCTCTGGGTCATGTTCTTTATTCAGCACAGACATGAGGCTGTCTTCAATGCAGTCATCTGGACATGGACATGCCCTTTGCCTGTTGGGACACGAGGTTGGGGAAGGTGTCTTGGGAGGCCGGATATGCTCACACACTGCTGGAGGCCAAGCTGCTTGCAGTGTTTGCTGTTTGGAGCGAGGATGCTGCAGAGTGTTAGGGTGAGTCGGGGTGTTTTTAGGGCGACTGAACATTCTGCGTTATCTGGTCAGAGACTGAGGGAGACTGGGACTTTTGGCTTGTGGCGCTTGACCAGTTGTGGTTGGTTCACTGGAGTCGGATGCTGTCTGGGTCACTGGCATCAGTTCACATAGTGTTCCTCTGCAATGTTTCCACTGGTCAGCCTGTCTTTTAAATACAGGGAATGTAATTCCACTTCTTTATCTATCTATCGTCTTCGTCACTGTGTCTGTCTGGTACAGCTAACACATGGATCATTGACAAATAAGAGTTGGCAAGATAAGAAAATCAATAATATCTTCAAAAATTGTCTTAAAAGCAGCATCATGTTTGTTAAAATGTACATTTAGTATTTTTGTTGGTTTTATATCATTTGAAATGACATTTGCTCAATTTTTTACCAAAAGTCAGACTGAATGCTCCTGAAAATGTCAAATGGTGTAACCACAAAAGAATGATAAATATTACATATTTTATCCACCTACAGTGTATTTAAGTGGACTTATACTAATAATGACTTCATTTAAAACAAGTAAATGTTTCCTGATCTCCATGGTTACCAGAGTAAATGTAATATTTAGAACAATTATATTCCATTACCTTTATTTAATATAAAAGTTATAATGTAAGATCATGCCAAACTAGTTGATATGGTGTTTTATTGAGAATTTACTGTTTTTAAGCAAGTTGAATTATTTGGTACAAAGTTTTTGACATTTTTGCCATAATCCTTAAAAGCAGAAATTTGATGCTGGGTCCACAAAAAAAGAATGTGTGCAAGTTATTCATACGTTTATTATTATTTTAATCCTTTTAAATTTAAACTAAACCACACGGACACAAAAAAAAGATTTAACATTCCTTTAACAGCCTTTAAAGATTAATGTCTTCAGCCTTTTTTTCTTGTTTGCCTTTTCCAGAAAGCTGCTCTACCCCAGCTTGAACCCATCTGAAGTACTAGCTGGAACATTGTGACCAACCATCACCACCAGGGAATGCAATGACTCCAATTACCTGGCTCACAAAGAGGCTTTGTGTGCCAGTTTGAAATGTACGTGTCCTTTAAATAATATATGAATATCAAGAAATGACTGCAGTGCTCAAGCTGTTTTATGTGAAGGCTTCAGCAACTGTTTATACTTATTAAACATTTCTTCCAAAGCCATTAAGCTCTTAAGTGGCCCGTGTTAATGTTGTACAACTCCTTCATCAAATCCATTGAGTCAAAATCAAATCTATTCAATCGGAGAGTGCAGAGGTGGATGAAATGGAGGAAAAAAAATAAAAGGAAAGCCACTCAAAACAAACATGGGTCAAAGCATTAGGATGGCACTTTGCTTTTATATAAAAGTAATACATGAACATATATTTTAATATTGTGAGATGCTTTCATGTCACCTGAGATGAGTATAAATGGACAAGAGCCTGTTATGTTCTGTACGGATGGGTAGATAGATACATTTAATGAATAATATGCATGTAAATTAAATGGTGTGTTTTCGGTATCTCCTCACTCCAACACCCCTGCTTCCAATAATTAACTTGTTATCAAGCCGTTGAAAAGCCAAAGCTGCTTGATCAGGGATGTTCGAGTGGGGGGGATACCCTTAAACATGCAGGGCAGTAGCTCTCCAGGAGCAGAGTTGGAGACCACTGCCACCACGGTTGCACGAAACTGCCGTGACTTCGTTTTATATGCGACACAAACACATAAACAATGGAGGACATGGAGGCGATGGTGTACTTGCTGCTGTATGAGGCTTTCTGTCTCACACAAAGCAAGAGAAGAGAAACAAATGACTGTAACGCTGTTGTTGGTATTTAAAAATGGCGGGTTTGATTCTTGTGTGGGACGGCTCATGACTCTTCCAGTGACTCTCTGACCAATCAGTGCCCGGCAGTCTGTTGACGTCACATTTTAGTATCGGCTCGGCTCGCTTGGAACCTCGGCAGAGCAGATACTAAAAAAGTACCAGGTACCAGGTACTATCCCTGATGGAGACGCAAAGAAAACCGAGTCGAGTCAAGTAGTGCTAGAACTGTATAGTGGAAAAGCGCCATAAGTGGGCTAAGCGGGCATGAGCATAAACAGGGCAAATTGTAACTAACTAACCCAGTTGGGCACCACCTGAACCCCAGTCTGAACTCACTTGAAGCCCATATGGATAAACACAGATGGGGTCACCATGGAAACTGTGGGCAAACCCACTTGGGAACCATATTGCAGCCCAAATTTAACCCTTATGGGGCCCATATGGACATGCTGGCTGGGTAATGATGGAGTCAACAGGTGGGAGGAAAAAAAGGAATCAATCTATCTTCCCTGCTAATTAAAAACTAATTATAACAAAACCAGATAATGCATCTTGAAGTAAAAGTGAAATGTTTGATATTATTACTCTTAATAATTTCATTTTGATCTTTAATGGAAATTTCCATTGTCTTTTTGTCCATCTGTCTACCTGTGAGTGTGTGTGTCCCACACACACTCACAGGTAGACAGTAGACAGTAGACAGTTAACATACGCTCAAGGAACAGTCGAACACAGCGGGACAAAATCTTACTCACACACACACACACACACACACACACACACACACACACACACACACACACACACACACACACACACACACACGCTGTTGTTATAGGGAAGGTCAGTCCGGCTGTGCAGTTGGACATTGGATCGTGGCTGACAGGTGTCCCACAGCACCCAGGTAACACACCTTGTTTTGTTTTCAATCTGTCAGCTTGACACCACTCCTGGACTCCCTCCACTCAGCCCTCTGACACCAAAGATGGAGACACACACACACACACACACACACACACACACACACACACACACACACACACACACACAGAAACTGACACACGGGTAAAGAACACACATTTTCCAGTGTATGTGGCTGTTTGTCTATTTGTGTGTGTGTGTGTGTGTGTGTGTGTGTGCGTGTGTGTGTGTGTGTGTGTGTGTGGTGTATTTGCAAAATGGGTTGCCTCATTAAAAATAGATCATTTACAGGCATTTCATCTTTTCCCGGTGGTGGAGGAGACAGAGCAACTTCAAAAGGTCTGCCGTTAACGCTCAGGTTAACGAGTGCAGGAAACCGTGACATTTTGAATTTGATATGAGGGACTCTTATAAGCACCTTAACATATTCTTAGTTTTATCAGACAATAACAAACATGCAACAACCCTGGATTATTCTAGTGTGACAGTAAAATACATAAATACCCCTTAGCGCTGTGTCAACACACTGTATATATTCCTAACGTTACATTTAAACATTAACTTTTACATGATTTCAACATCTCTTAATGTCAACAGCTTACAAGTCTTTACTATGTCAAAACATTACATCACTACTCTTCTCTCAAAGCATATTTCATTAATTTAGTTTAATTAAAAACGCACACATACAGAAATCACCAAAGCATATTCATCTGAGTTTTCTTTGAAGTATTAAAAGCTCTGTTTGTTAAGGAATGTGAGCTTCTTAACGTTTATATTATATATTTAGAGCATCACTTGGTTATCTTTCTTTCCTCCCTTCCTCCCTCCCTCCTTCCTTCCTTCCCTCCGTTCCTTCCTTCCCTCTTTCCTCCCTCCTTTCCTTCCTTCTTCCTCCCTTCCTTCCTTCCATCCTCCCTCCGTCCTTTCCTTCCTTCTTCCTCCCTTCCTTCCTTCCTCTCTCCTTTCCTTCCTTCCTCTCTCCTTTCCTTTCCTTCTTTCTTCCTCCCTTCCTACCTTGACTCGGGGACAACAGGAGGGTTAAATAGGGTTATATTAGAGGATCATGGTAAAAATGTCTAAGTGGTGTAACCATAAAACATTTGTATCACATAATTAAACTTGCTTAAAAATGCTAAAATCCATTTAAATACACTCTAGGTGGATAACATATGTAATATGTATCATTATTTTGTGGTTACACCATTTGACATTTTCAGGAGCATTCAGTCTTACTCTTGGTCAAAAATGGTGCAAACATCATTTCAAATGATATAAAACCAACAAAAATACTAAATGTACATTTTAACAAACCTGATGCTGCTTTTAAAACTTAAATACATTTTTGAATTGCTCATCTTGCCGACCCTTATTTGCCACTGACCCTTATGTATTCCTGTTTCTTGACGCCATGTATGTCTCCTGAATCTTCTCCATCAGTTCACTCTGCCTCCATATATGAACCATAAATCCATGATGTGTGTTTAATAGATTAATGTCTTTGAAAGCAGAGAACGCCTTCAGGGATCTGTGGTGAATGACAGAAATTAGTCACCTGAAAGATTATATTTCCACAGGCCCGGTGAATATAGAGACTATTTCTACAATTGATCAATTCACTTACTACAACAGCCGACTTTGTCATTTGAAATTATCCTTTAAACACTGACTCCAATACTTGCTCTCTGGGGTCAGCAGGACTTCCCTCAGTACGCTGCAGAGAATCATCATGTGTGATTTAATGACCACACAGCTTGTGAATCAAAAGGCTTTGTTCCTTTCCTCAGTCCTGAATGTCTGAGGGTCCTTGAACCCACCAAGAAGCAAAAGTGCCCCCTGTTTCATTATCCAGTAATGTAACTCTGAGTTGAAGATTAAATGTCCTGTGATGATTGCAAGTTTAAAGTCTTTTGCAAGTTAATTGAAAAAAAGACCCAGAAAAGGGTGTTAAGGAGGTTGGAAATAAGTCAAGAGTTTTGGAAAATGGCAGCATGTGCAGCATATTTGTGATTTATAGATAATTGGCAGATATGAAACTACAAATAGAGTCTATTAAAAAAAGCCAGAGAAGAAGAAAAATATGGCTTAAAGAAGCGAAAGAGGAAGGAGAAAGGTTGGGCAAAGCTGAAGATAGTTAATCCTCCTGTTGTCCTCAAGTCAAGGAAGGAAGGGAGGAAGAAGGAAGGAAAGAAGGAAGGAAGGGAGGGAGGAAGGCAGGAAGAAGGAAGGAAAGAGAAAGGGAGGGAGGAAGGAAGGGAGGAAGAAGGAAGGAAAGGAGGGAACAAAGGAAGGGAGGAAATAAGGAAGGAGCGAGGGAAGGAAAAAGGAAAAAGGGAAGGAAGGAAAGAAAGAAGGACAGAGGAAAGAAGGAAGGTAATGGCGAGGAAAGAAAGACAGAAGGAGGGAGGGAAGAAAGAAGGAAGGGAGGAAGGAAGGAAGGACGTAAAGAAGGAGGGAGAGAGGGAGGAAGGAAGGACAGAAGGAAGGAAGGGAGGAAAGAAAGAGAGAAGGAGGAAGGAAGGAAGGAAGGAAGGAAGGAAGGAAGGGAGGAAAGAAGGAACAGTCAAAACGGACGACACAAAGGTTAAAGAGTTGGAAGGGAAGATAAAGAAACAAAGAGAAAAGTGAACACAAGAAGTAAAAGAGTAAATGTAAAGAGCAAAGAAAAGAATGAAGAGGAAAAGAAGAAGAGATAAAAATAGAGAGTGTGTGCAATGAGCTGTCGGCTATGGAAGTGCAGTGAATTCAGCTGGATACATCAGTCCAGGTGTTGTTACCGGCCTCCAGCAACTGGCATCTCTCTCTCTCTCTCTCTCTCTCTCTCTCTCTCTCTCTCTCTCTCTCTCTCTCTCTCTCTCTCTCTCTCTCTCTCCCTCTCTATCTTCTTTTCTGTTTGTGCTGACTTAGAGGAAAAGTTCTCAGTTAAACAACAATGAGGAAACCCAGAGGGGCTGACCTTCCACTGATGGATTAACACATTTTTACACACTTACACGCAAAGCAACAACAAACATAAACTCATACATACATGTAAACAGGTACGCACGCATAGATATTCACCTCCAGACTGTCATCCAATAAATCCTGAGATACTCTGAGAGAATATAAAGAAGAGGAGAGAGATAAGAGGGAGACCTTCCTTCCTTCCTTCCTTCTTTCTCCCTTCCTTCCTCCTTTCCTTCCTTCTTCCTCCCTTCCTTCTTCCTCCCTCCTTCCCTTCCTCCTTTTGTTCCTTCTTCCTCCCTTCCTCCCTTCGTTCCTATCTCCCTTCCTCTTTGCCTTTCTCCCTCCTTCCTTCATTCTTTCTTTCCTCCGTCCTCCTTTCCTTCCATCTTTCTCCCTTCCTTCCTCCCTTCCTTCCTTCTTTCTCCCTTCCTTCCTCCTTTCCTTCCTTCTTTCTCCCTTCCTTCCTCCTTTCCTTCCTTCTTTCTTTCCTCCGTCCTCCCTTCTTTCCTCCTTTCCTTCCATCTTTCTCCCTTCCTTCCTCCTTTCCTTCCTTCTTCCTCCCTTCTTTCCTCCTTTCCTTCCATCTTTCTCCCTTCTTTCCGCCTTTCCTTCCTTCTTCCTCCCTCCCTTCCTCCTTTTCCTTCCTTCTTCCTCCCTTCCTTCCTTGACTCGAGGACAACAGGAGGATTAAGTAAAATGCCAAACATTTGCTCGTTACAAGGGATTGCACAAAAGAAAATCAACATTGCAACATTTCATGATATTTGCTGCACTGGTGCATCAATACATTTTATCAATATAGGACTGCTCAGGATTGATTCAGCTGCTTTTTACTCACCATGACCCTCCACCCCCTTAAGGGAAGCACTGAACAGACTAGTGACAAGGAAGAAGAAATGCAATCAAAATGACCAACTGTGAGCAGCTGCTGTCAGACTCTCTGTGTGTCCGCTCTGGAAACACTATGTGCAGCTTTGACAGCTACATTTATGTAGCTTTGTAAAGGTTTGTGTAGTAGCTGCGTCCAATGTGTGTGTGTCTGTGGAAGAGTGTGAGTGTGTAGCTGTATCCCTGCTGTTTATCATGTCAACGTTACTGTTGTCAGCCCTGATTATCTTGTAATGCTCTGAATGTATCACAGCTAGTTATTGGCAGTGCATGTGAAAAGGAATACCTGTTTAGGTTAATTAGCATGATGTCATCTTTCTGTCTCTTATCAGACTTTATGAAGCTACCAGCAGCTCTGTTGTGCAAGGTATAAACTGCGGCTATAGTTATATCCCTTTTCCACCAAAGCAGTTCCAGTGCTGGTGCTGGTTCAGTCAGTTCAACTGTCAGTTACATCGCTGCTTTACCATAAAGACTCGCGTCAACTTTGAAGCAACACAAATAAAAAAGAAGAAGAAGAAGAAGCAACAATAACGATGCTGACTAGGTGTTTGTACAGCTGTTGCTCCTGGCTCGCATCCAAACACAACAGATACAATGTATTCGTGCTGCTCGACAGGATTGAGATGGTTACGTTAGCCTTTGTTGTAAGCTAACGTTAGCCGGCAGATCACAGCTAACTCACAACGCAAATGTGTATGAATTTCACCCTTCAGTCAAATGTTCAAGGGATAATTCACTCCTTATCTATTCACTGCGGTCTAGTTTGTTGTGGTTGGTCTCAATAACCCCCCCCCTCCCCCCCCCAACGTAAGCGGTTCTTTCTTCTAGTCCAGCAAAGAACTGGTTCCACTCTGGCACATATCAACATCCGATCAATCTTCCGACTGGTGGGCAACTGCCCTTATCTGACTATTAAATACTAGTTTTTGAACAATTAGCAGTGGGGGGAAAAAGGTTACGGTATAGGTAGCCATCTTTACTCGCACACTGTTGCTCATAGATCAGTTTTCCGGTTCACCTTTCATCTGTTTTTAGTTGCAAATATGAGTGAAATTCTCTCACTCTACAACCCAGATATAAGAGGGCTCAGTGACTTCAACTAAACAAGGTGATGTATAATCAGTCATTTATTCCAATGTTCAAGTAACCTGCCCAAAACTGTGACATCCTCAAAAGGAAACGCTGCAAAAAGCATCACAATCATCGATATCAGCCGACACAGACTCGTTAAAATCAGAGCCGTCCACTCGTGAAAGAAGTAGGTGTGTAAGTGTGTAATTAACACCTGCAGCCTCAGACAGAGCGGTGTTACATCCTTCTGGAGAGAAACCCCATTCTGCTGCTGCTGCTGCTCACTTATGTAACATACACAAGACAGGGAGGAAATTACTCTGCAGGAAAAAGATAGAAAAACAACAGAAAACAAGAGGCTGATGGGATTTGTCTTCATATAAAAGAAAATACAATCTCTGAGGAAATTGTGTTCTTGCTTTGTGTATAAGTTTGATGTTCTATTGTGAGGGTTTTTTGGGCAACAGGGAGCGTAACTCAGAGGCCCTGAAATGAAATTTCAATAAGAGCAACAGCTGCTTTTGCCGAAGTGTCCTTAAACAAAACATTGAGGATCACTGAGGCAGCAGTCAGTTTGTGGTTACCATGGTAACAGATACTGATAAAATGTGTCCTTAACCTTCGCGTCGTCCTCCCGGGTCAAATTGACCCTGTCTGTTTTGACTGTTCCTTCTTTCCTCCCTTCCTCCCTTCCTTCAGTCTGTCCTTCCTCCCTCCCTCCCTCCTTATTTCTTTTCTTTCCTTCCTCTTTCCTCCCTTCCTTCTTTCCTTTCTCCATCCCCCTTTCTTCCTTCCTTCTGTCCTTCCTTCGTTCCTCCCTCCATCCTTCTCTCTTTTTTTCCCTCCCCATTACCTTCCTTCTTTCCTCTCTCCTTCTTTCCTCCCTTCCTTCCTTCCTCCCTGCTTCCTTCCTTCTTTCCTCCCTCTCTCCTTCCTTCTTTCCTCCCTCTCTCCTTCCTTCTTTCCTCCCTCCCTCTTTCCTTCCTTCCTTCCTCCCTTCCTTTCTTTCTTCATACCTTCCTCCCTCCTTTCCTTCCTTCTTCCTTCCTTCCTTCCTTCAAAACATGGAGGATCATTGAGGCAGCAGTGTCACAGCAGCCTGTGTTGAGTTTTTATTGTTTCTCTCCCTAAAGGTTCAGTCTTATTTGATCAAAAACTTGCTGCTTATACAGAAGAAACACACAACCAAGTGTGCAAATAAGCCCTGTAAAAACACACACACTACCAGCAACTGTGAGTGCAAACCGAATGCTCAGAATTTAAGGATAATCCTCCGAGACTGGTGTCCGACTCACTTAACATTTAACTGGAGTTTTCTGTGATCTTTTTTCGCTTCATGGATTCGCTGCAGATTTGCTGCTTGTTGTAAAAACATACATTCATCTTTATTCAGTCAATACTCTGCACTGAACTCTTTACATCTATACATTTCCTCCCTCCCTCCTTCCTTCCTTTCCTTCCTTCCACCCTCCTTTCCTTCCTTCCTTCCTTCCTTACCCCCTTCCTCCCTCCCTCCTTTCCTTCCTTCTACCTCCCTTCCTTCCTTCTTCCTTCCTTCCTTCCTTCCTCCTTTCCTTCCATCTTCCTCCCTTCCTTCCTCCCTTGACTTGAGGACAACAGGAGGGTTAATATTACTAGATTACATATGAGACCTGTGACAGTTCAGGGTTTACAGATGACATGAATCAACTGATCAGATTTAAGTAATTAATATAGCATTTAATTTGTATTTCTATGGTGCCACATTATTGTACCAGCCATGATCCACACCATGATTCCTTACATATGATTCTCTAACTCTCTCTCTCATACTTTTTTGCCCACTCTTTGCTGTCAATCTAGTTATAGAGACATAAAAATACTCCAAAATACACACAAATGTAATATAAAAATGTGTCTGTGAGAGGCCCAGATACTGTCTGGGAGCTTTCACTCACTGCTCATACTTATTCCAAAGCACGACTTTCTGATTTGTTCATTTTGAGGACATAGTGGGCGCTCGTTCCTCCGCAAACCTTTAGAGAATCTGGGCCTGAATCCCCGCAAAGCTGCAGGACCGTTGTTCAGCTGAACTCTGACCGAGCTGCGGAGCGCGATAGATAAAAGAGAGTTTCTCTACAGGGAGTAAATATCGGATCAGAGAAGAAAAGAAAACAAGGATCTTTGTTGTACACAAACGGAAACTTGGCAACTTATTGAAGGTTTAGAAAAGCTTCATATGTGATGTTAGCGTAGATTTACAGGTTTCATCCCTCTCTGGCTTCACTAGACTTACAAAAGCTTCATGTTCCTTCAGTTCAAGTTAAAGTGTCCTCGAGTCAAGGAAGGAAGGGAGGGAGGAAGCAGGAAGGAAAGGAGGGAGGAAGGGAGGAAGAAAGAAGGAAAGGAGGAAGGAAGGGAGGAAGGAAAGGAGGGAGAAAGGGAGGAGGAAGGAAGAAAAGGAGGGAGGGAGGGAGGAAGAAGGAAGGAAAGAAGGACGGAAGGAGGGAAGGAAGGAAAGGAAAGAATGAAGGGAGGAAGGAAAGGAATGGAGGCAGGAAGGAAGGAAGGACAGAGGAAAGAAGGAAGGAAAGAAGGTAGGAGTGAGGGAGGAAACAAGGAAGGAGGGAGGGAGGGAGAAAGGAAAAGAGGAAGGTAGGAAGGAAGGAAAGAAGGGCAGAGGAAAGAAGGAAGGGAGGAAAGAAAGAGAGAAGGAGGGAGGGAGGATAGAAGAAAGGGAGGAAGGATAGGAAGGAAGGAACAGTCGAAACAGAAGGGGTCAATTTGACCCGGGAGGAAACAACACAAAGGTTGAAACTGAAATCTGAAGACTTCTACAACCTGTTTACATGATGCATTCACTGGTTGACCAACACTCGTCTTCTAGAAATTAAATTTACATCTAATTTGCAGCGTGCAGCAGCAGCAGAAGATAGTTTGGGGGGTTTTAGGGAACGTAATGTCACCCAGACAATCAGTATAATGAGGAAATGTAATTAATCTGGCAAGCTGCACAATGTTGAACGTGATGCAAAATAAAAAATGTTCACCAACAACATATTTCATTTCTGCCAAAATATCAGTTCTTGCAACTACATGCAGCATTTGGTTAAGATTAGAGGAAAACGACTAATACAGAAAAAAAAAGTCTGAAGTCACTTTAAGCAAGAGACACAACATGATGATTCAAGTTTAACCAGAGTCATGATCAGAGCAGTGATTATGGTTCTTGTCAGGAAGTAGCAGGGGAAACAAATTTGTAGTAAATAAACCCTAATTTCTTGGAGACTGGGTTGCAAGCCAGTGTCTTCCTGAATTATCATATTTATTGATCAGATTAGAGTGTCGTTAAGGCATCTAAGACTACTGGGTTAAGTTTGGGGAATCTTCCTGTTTGTTGTTAAAGTTGAGCAAAACTTTGTCGTGGTTGAAATAAACCAATGTGTTCTGTTGGTCTGAGACAGGATGAGACTTTTGAAGTGTTGTTTAACCCTTGTGTTCTCCTCAAGTCAAGGAAGGAAGGGAGGAAGAAGGAAGGGAGGAAGGAGGGAAGGAAGGAAAGGAGGGAGGAAGAAGGAAGGAAGGGAGGAAGAAGGAAGGAAAGGAGGAATGAAGGAAGGACAGGAAGGATGGAAGGGAGGAAGGAGGAAGGAAGGGATGAAGGAAGGATGGAAGGGAGGAAGAAGGAAGGAGGAAGGATGGAAAGGAGGAAGGAAGGAAAGGAGGAAGGAAGGGAGGAAGGAAGGATGGAAGGGAGGAAGAAGGAAGGAGGAAGGAAGGGATGAAGGAAGGATGGAAGGGAGGAAGAAGGAAGGAGGAAGGAATAAGGAAGGAAAGGAGGAAGGAAGGACAGGAGGGAGGAAAGAAGGGAGGAAGGAAGGAAGGACAGATGGAAGGAAGGGAGAAAAGAGAGAGGAAGGACAGACAGAAGGAAGGAAGGGAGGAAAGAAGGAACAGTCAAAACAGACGGGGTCAATTTGACCCGGGAGGACGACAGGAAGGATAAAACTAATCTCGATGGTAGTTGGTTTTGCCTTTTTCAGGCTCTAGTATCAGAAAGGTGTTGTCTGGATCTGCTCTGATTGGTCCAGCTTGAGCTTGAAACCAGATTGACTTCCAATCATGCAGATCACAAATCACCTGAGTGATGAATGTGTTTGTGTCTACATATTTGACGACGCCTGACTAAGATCTCCAGTTGATTGAGACGTTGCTCAATTAAAATTGTTAGGCCAGATCTACTATACGGGCAATCTGGACAAGTGCCGAGGGGTTTCTTGAGCAGAAAGGGAGCCTCAAGGATGGGAGAAGAGACAAAATTGTGTGCTCTTTTTTTGTGCCAGACTGTCAGAAACCTGGTATTATCGGATATGCCTTTCGTTTAGACGGCGACGGCGTTTTTGAGGCTTAAAAATGCAAAAAAAGTGAAACCACCCTCCAGAGTGGAAATCTTAAAAACGCTCCACCGTCGCGTTCCCGTCTAAAGGGTAAAACATGCAAGAAGTCTGCCTTAAATGCAGCAGAGTTTTTTGCTGCGGCCTGAAGCTGTAACCTAGGTGACAGATGCTCTTCCATGTGACGTCACGTACCTTTCCTTCTGCTGATACCTGTCTGCTGCAGCGGAGCCGACAATGACAGAGGAGGGGGGAGAGAAGTGGAGTCCGAGACAAAATGGTCAGTTTTTGTTCGCTTCTTAGCCATGTTTTGGTTTTGGGTTAGGGTTAGGGTTAGGCAAGCGGACTTTGTGGTGTTGTGGCCGCAGATTTCCCCCCAAAAAACGCTCGTCTAAACGCGGAATAAAAAGTGAGAATGCAACGCCACTTGTGTTTTCTGTTCAGATCGTTTCCATGTAAACATAGCCATAGTAAAGCTGGACAGAAGAAACTTTAACTCTTAAGTATGAAAACTTATAAATCTTTGTACATGCTTACACAAGTTTGAAAAGTCTTTAAATTATTTTTTATAATCTTCTTCACTTTTAAAGCATATTGATTAGTGACAAATTGAGCATTTTTATCTCGAGGTTTGTGCTCCAGGAATACCTCCCTGTACGTCCCCTATCTGCGTGTGATTCATGCATTCATTTTTTCGTATCTCATCATTTCCTGTCTTTTATTTCTACAGTAATATCATGCAGCCACATTAGAGAAGCCCGTTTGCCGTGCAGCTTCGGTTGCTGATAGGAGACTCCATGTTAAACAATAGCGGAGAGCAGGCGTGCTGAACAAAAGCCTCTCAGTCTGTGACAGATTTTAACTTGCTCCTAATGGGAACCAAAGCTCAGAGTCTTAGAGCGCATAAAAAAAACGATCATCTCCACTCGCTTAGAACTGAAACCACAGGGGATGAATAGGAGAGAGAGAGGAAGAGAAAGAAAGAGAGAAGCGGTAGGAAAATAGAGGATTTAATAAAAGCAATGGAGACAATACATTTGTGAAGTGTGTTATTAGTGCAGGTATTGTATTCTCTGAGTTTTGATTTCATGGCTCTTGGAAGAACAAAAGAACAGTGAGAATATTTATTATCTAGATGTGTCTCCTCCTTCGCTCGAAGAATTCCCAACTTATTGCAGCTTCGTCTCCGTATCTTCACAGCACATTTATCTGTTAAACAATTGTCTACAGAGATGTAGATATAGATATGAAGCAGCAGCAGCGATTATTTTCACCCCGCATTTCCTTTTCTCGACATCTCACTGCTGCTGCTGCTGCTGCTGCCATGCAGAAGGTGAGGAGCTGAATGTTTGGAGCAGACAGGATTAGACTAAAGACACACAGCATGTAGAGTTTGAGATGTGAACCAACAAAAGTCCTCAGAACTAAAGTCAGAAATAAAATCATGAAGTTAAAGTTTTGCTTTTTTTGTGCTTTTTTTTTTTGTCATTTCCATCCCAACTAAAGCACCATGACATCAGATAAAATATTCAAAAGCATCCTTTCTTTACTTGTGTGTACTCCCCAACCAACTGCTGCATATTTTTTTGAATCGATGTTGTTGACTGGAAACACCAGACAGGGAGACACTCGTCCACAAGGTAATGATGATCTGTTGGCAGTCTGGGTGTTTTCTGCTTACTTTGGTCTCTAATGGTGCAGACTGTTGTTTATGTCCTGTTTTAACCTTCCTGTCAGTCTCCCGGGTCAAATTGACCCCGTCTGTTTTGACTGTTTCTTCTTTCTTTCCTTCCTTCCTTCCTTCTGTCCTTCTTTCCTTCCATCCTTCCTTCCTTCCTTCTTTCCTTCCTTCCTCCCTTCCTTCCTTTCCTCCCTCCCTTCCTTCATTCCCTCCTTCCTTCCTTCCTTCACTCTCTCATTCCTTCTTTCCTCCCTCCCTCCTACTTTCCTTCCTTCCTTCTTTCCTCCGTCCTTCCTTCCTTCCTTCCCTCCATCCTTTCCTTCCTTCCTTCCTTCCCTCCATCCTTCCCTCCTTCCTTGCTTCCTCCCTCCCCCCTTTCCTTCCTTCTACTTCCCTTCCTTCCTCCCTCCCTCCCTTCCTCCCCCTTTTCCTTCCTTCTTCCTCCCATCCTTCCTTCCTCTCTCCCTTCCTTCCTTCCCTCCTTCCTTCCTTCCTCCCTCCCTCCCCCTTTCCTTCCTTCTTCCTCCCATCCTTCCTTCCTCCCTCCCCTCCTTCCTTCCTTCTTCCTCCCTTCCTTCCTTGACTGGAGGACAACAGGAGGGTTAAAGGTCCCAGTCATGGAAAAACCACAATCATAATCAAATAGTTAAAAATCTCAGTGACAACCGTTGCTAGGAGACGGATAGTGAGATACTGGCATTGAAGGAATATAATACACATTTCCCTACAAAGACGATAACATGCTACAATTTTCAGCTAATGTTCGGTATCTGAAAAGATTTGGCTTTCAACAATTGCGATGTCAAGTTTGACACGACGTCAAGCAATAACGACAGAGAACTGCTCTTTTAATCTCATTCTCTCAAAGGAAAGCTCAACAATGGCTTTGAGTGTCTTTAGCTGTTGTGAAGGATCCCTTTACAAAAAGTGAAGATGCTACTGGGATGCTGCTGAAAAAAAACCCCATTCAGTCAAGCAATGAGGAGGTTGAATTTATCAGTGAATTGAGCAATTGGCAGTCAAATAGCTTTTGTTTGTAGGATATTGTCTGAGTGTGCTGCTCCTCCTTCTCCAGGGAGCAGACTCAGTCCCGCTGCATCCAAATTGTTTACCAACTAAAAAAGCAATCACAGCGTTAAAGAAGGAATCCTCCGATACATTATACATGATGAGGAATGGAGCAATTAAATCCCTCTGGATAGATAGATAGATAGATAGATAGATAGATAGATAGATGGATGGATGGATGGATGGATGGATGGATGGATGAATGGATGGATGGATGGATGGATGGATAGATAGATAGATAGATAGATAGATAGATAGATAGATAGATAGATAGATAGATAGATAGATAACTCATATATTTAATACAATATAATACATTAGAGTTAAACAGCTTTCCAAAGTCTCATATTAAGTTATTTCTTTCAAAATTACAGCAGCTCTTTTCTGTCTGTTTTGACTGTTCCTTCTTTCCTTCCTTCCCTCCTTCTCTCTTTCTTTCCTTCCTCCATCCTCCTTTCTTCCTTCCTTCTGTCCATCTTCCCTTCCTTCTTTCCTCTGTCCTTCTTTCCTCTTTTCCTTTCTCCCTCCTAACTACCTTCCTTCTTTCCTCCGTCCATCCCCCTTTCTTCCTTCCTTCCTTTCTCCCTCCTTTCTTCCTTCTTCCTCCCTCATTTCCTTCCTCCTTCCTTTCCTTCCTTCTTCCTCCCTTCCTCCCTCCTTTCCTTCCTTCCTTCTTTCCATCCATCCTTCCTTTCCTTCCTTCTTTCCTCCCTCCCTCCCTCCTACCTTCCTTCCTTCTTCCTTCCTTTCCTTTCCTTCCTTCCTCATTCCTTTCCTTCCTTCTTCCTCCCTTCTTTCCTTCCTTCTTCCTCCCTTCCTTCCTTCTTCCTCCCTTCCTCCCTCCCTCCCTCCCTTCCTTCCCTCGAGGACAACAGGAGGGTTAAGATCTTCTTATATTAGTTGCTATATTCACAAAGCTTTCTGAGTTTATTGCTGCCTTCATTTTGATGTCATGTCATATTTATGTAATGTTACATAAACCATGAGCCTTATTTTATAAATCTTAAAGCTTTTTCTGTAAAGTAGCAAGGAAACAAGCAACTAATGATGCAATAACTCTTTACTCTCTCGTTCCTATTCACAGTAAAAAGAAGCCCATAAACACTATTAGCTTGTGAAGGCACCACGCAGACACTGTCAGCAGCTATCCACTGTTAGTTTTCATCGCCTATAAAACCATTGTTATTGCCGTGCTTTGCTTTACTGCTTCAGATAGACTCGCTGTCCTCATCTCTGCTTTAAGAGGCTGCCCAAATGTCCTTCATACGTTTGTTTTTGTGGCAAACAGATGTGTCCTTGCTAACCTCACACACACACACACACACACACACACACAGGAGACCAGGCAATCAATAGTCATGAACCCCCATATACCGCATATTTCACAGACGTATTATACATATTATATTATACAGAACCTTGAAAAAGCTTTGTCCCAAACAAAAGAACCGAGGTGAATAACATGTGTTTGCATAAGCTGGTTACATGAACACATTACCATGTTTTTTTAGTTTTTTTATGTTTCATAAGTCTGATTCACAAACATGTGTCCACTGTTTCATAAATTCTGTGCATGTGTGTAAACCTTTGCTTCTGTTGCTGCATCAGAAAGTTTCAAAATAGTGGAAACTGAGTTATTTAAACTTTGTGTCGTCCTCCCGGGTCAAATTGACCCCGTCTGTTTTGACTGTTCCTTCTTTCCTCCCTTTCTTCCTTCCTTCTGTCCTTCCTTCCTTCCTCCCTCCCTCCTTCTTTCCTTCCTTCCTTCCTTCCCTCCTTCCTTCCTCCCTCCCTCCATTCCTCTTTCCCTTCCTTTTTTCATTCTTCTTCCCTTCCTTCCTTCCTCCCTCCTTTCCTTCCTTCTTCCTCCCTTATTTCCTTCCTCCCTCCTCTCCTTCCTTCCTTCCTTCTTTCCTTCCTCCCTCCTTTCCTTCATTCCTCCCTTCCTTCCTTCCCGCCTTCCTTCCGCCCTCCTTTCCTTCCTTCCTTCTTCCTCCCTCCTTTCCTTCTTTCCTTCATTCCTTCCTTCTTCCTCCCTTCCTTCCTTGACTCGAGGACAACAGGAGGGTTAACAGGGCATCAAGTTAAATAAGTTCTTTAAAATTCATGACGCACTTGCATGAAAACTTGCGTGACCTCAACTACAACCACTCAGAGCACAACACTGATTATCTAATATATTTATATCACAAAGGTTTGGCAGGTTGAAGTAAGCTATAGAGGGTTCATTGCCACGACAACAAC
>NC_084974.1:30448217-30475717 GCF_963691925.1 Scomber scombrus | reverse complement strand
CTGAAATCTTGTACGCTAGTGCTTTACTACAGAAGTCCTCCTCCACTCGAAAATGTGTTTTTTTTCTTCTTATTCCTAGAAATTTGAGCTTCATTGTGCAGAATGATGTTTGACACTTGAAGTTTTCACCTTCATCTGAAAGTGGAACATTTCTTTGTGCTTATTGAGCAGTATTATCAGCTTTAATTGACACAGTTTGACATCATGTTTTAAATATTTCTATACCAAACCATTTAAAGTCTGTGTAAAGTAAGAATAAATATGTGTTCTGAGTTTTACATACCGCAGAAAAGTGTGTTGTTAACCACCCTGCCAAATTTGAATGATTAAAAACATCGCCAAATATATGAAATTAGGCTTCAAAGTTGTGTAAAAGTCTGCCTCTTTCTCTGCTCCCAAACGCTGTGGGAGTGGCCGCCGAGTCCGCTGAAACCCCGCCCCCTACCAAGTGTCACCTGTCAATCAAAGTCACCATCTCTACCCGAAACATGGATGCTATGTCTGCGAGCTTTCTGCTTATAACTCGGCTGCTAGCTCGGCGGCTAGCTCGGCGGCTAACTCAGCGGCTAGCTCTGGGGCTAACTCAGCGGCTAACTCAGCTAACAGGCTAACTGTAGCCTGTTGTAGCAGTAGTGTGCACTGAATGTATTTATACCTCTACAGCAGCAGGGGCGGGTTTATGCCAATCACCGCAGATTTTCAGACCCATCCATTAAATCCTGAACACAGAAATCTTGAAACCCAGTTTGTGAAGCCTAGCTCCACAATTCAAATCTAAATGGTTGAAATGCTTTTTAAACCTTTTTTAGAAATACATTCATGACCTATTTAATGTGTTTAGAAGAAAATGTCTGAATTCACTTTACACAGTCTTTAATATTTATGTATGTGCTGTATACCTGGATAGTGAAATAATCTTACTTTACCTCAGTTTGGATTATAGCAGCAACTCCACTCAAAGAGAACTCAAGAGTATTAAATCTTTTCACAGCAGAGGTATAAAAACATTTATTAAAACGGAGGATGAAAAAAGAGGTCGATAAGATAAAGAGACAGAAATGAGCTGTATAATGATAAAAAAGCACTCAGAGTAGCTAAAGTCATGACAAGAAATGATAAAACGTTGAATATTATACTGAGAGCCATAATCACTAATGTTCTTGTGGCTCAAAGGAGTCAGATCCCTGCTGCCAGATTTCAGCATCTGGCGGAAAGCCTGAAATTAGATGAGTTTGAAGCTAAAATAGCAGCATTTATTATACAGGTGTGTTCAGTTATTAACATGTTTATGCATACATGAAGTCTTTAATGACCTGAGGCATTATTAACCCTCCTGTTGTTCTCGAGTCAAGGAAGGAAGGAGGAAGGAGGAAGGAAGGGAGGAAGAAGGAAGGACAGGAGGAAGGAAGGGGAGAAAGAAGGCAGGAAAGGAGGAAGGAAGGAAGGAGGAAGGAAAGGAGGGAGGAAGGGAGGAAGGAAGGAAAGAAAGGAAGGAGGAATAAAGGAAGGAAAGGAGGGAGGAAGGAAAGGAGGAAGGAAGGGAGGAAGAAGGAAGGAAAGGAGGGAGGGAGGAAGGAAGGGAGGAAAGGAAAGAAGGAAGGGAGGAAGGTCGGAGGAATGAAGGAAGGAAGGAAGGTAGGAGGGAGGGAGTAAAGAAGGAAGGAGGGAGGGAGGGAGAAAGGACAAGAGGAAGGAATGAAAGAAGGACAGAGGAAAGAAAGTAGTGGGAAGGTAGGGGGAGGAAATAAGGAAGGGAGGAAGGAAAGGATAGGAAGGAAGGAAAGAAGGACAGAGGAAATGAGGAATGGGGAAGGAAGGAAGGAAGAAAAGTGAATGAGGGAGAAAAAGAAGGAAGGGAAGGAAGAGAGAGGAAGTAAAGAAAGAGAGAAGGAAAGAAGGAACAGTCAAAACAGACGGGGTCAAAGGTTAAGGTCCTCAGCTGGTCCTTAAACTATTTGTTTTGAACAATGTTCAGGTCAAAATCTGATGAAAGTTGCCAGAAAACCTAATTGTTCTTGCAAAAGTTGTTATTCCTAACATAACATATTTATTTATAGACTGCACCTATAGAGATTCTATTCTTCTGTCCACTAGAAGCACTTTTACACCACACAAGCCACATTCACCCATTCACACACACACGTTCATACACTGATGGCAGGCTGCCATGCAAGGTGCCAACCTGCTCATCAGGAGGATCTAATCATTCACACACACACACACACACACACACACACACACACACACACACACACACACACACACACACACACACACACACACACACACACACACACACTGAAGGCGCAGCCGGCGGGAGCAATTTGGGGTTCAGTATCTTACTTGAGCACACATCGTCACGTGGGAACTGAACTGCTCTACCTTCTGAGCCACATCCTCCCCCATATATAAGAAGTTTGTTTTGTGTTGGTTTATCGTCACGGTAACAGGATGTCACAGCAGGGAAGGGTTTTGATGACAGTTACTCCGAATGAACCCTAATGGTGAGAGTGAAACTAATCATTCAAGAAGCAGAGCTGGAGCAGGAGAGTGACGATACTAATTCTGACAACATTAAGTACTCATACAGTACTGTGTGAAAGTGTTTTTTAATGATGACCATCCATATTTATTTATTTTTCAGTCTCTTTATTAAGATACAAACAGAAAATACAGGACATTTGTACACAAAATACATTTAAAAACCCACAATTATCAGAATAAAATGGCTTATACAGGCAAAAGTCAGTATTTAGTGTGACTTCCCTTGCCACTAAGCATATCTTGAACTCTTTTGGGGAGACTGTCCTGAAGCTGATGTGAAGCTCTATATATAAAGTGTCTTGATATGACTTTTGTTGTGATTTGGCATTATAGAAATAAAGATTGAGACTGATTGATTTCCCTTTGAGAGAGGCCTTTCTGATGCAAAATGCTTACTTTTTACGTCAGATTCTGTGATTTTTGTCATTTTGAATGGATTGATGTGATTTAAAGTTGGTCTTAAACATATTAGCAAGCTTCCATTGAGTTAAACAACATGTGTATGTAACGCTCAAACCTGGTGTAATTTACCTTTTTCACAGCAGTCATTTTGACATGAAATAGAAGGACACACTCAGGTGTTAGCAATGCTATTACTGCTTACATATTTCCTGTATGTTTCTGCTTGTATTCTAATAAAAAGACTGAGAAGTAATTATATATGCTCATTGTAGCATTGCTAAAACAACTAATCTAATAGTGGCACTAAGACTTTGCACAGTATTGTTTGTCACACCAGAAAGAGCCCATAAATGAAGAAAAAAAAACATGATTAAAATGACTAAAATATATTTAATTTTGTGGATTAATCATTTTAAATTCTAGGGTTTGAAAAGTTTACAAGTAATATTAGTTTAATACGGAGTTCAATCTGCTAACTAATGATCAGAGGTATGCATTTAACCCTTACATACTGTTCATATTCAGGCATTTCACAGTATCCCCCCCATAATTAGTCTCTATACATCATTTCAGGTTCAATCAGTAATTAATAAGATGGTGATTCATCCTTGATAAAGCTTTCAGGGAGCAGAGAGTGTATTCTTTAATTTGGTTTTACTAATTGTTGTTAATGGAGAAAAATGTTTTTATAATCAAAGGATATAAAGGTCCAACACTGGAGAACATAACACTATTAATAAATGATATTAAATGTGAATAAACAGTATTTTTGTTATGTTTATTTATTTAGTCAAACAAAAAACAATACCAAAGGAAGGAAGGGTGGAAGAAGGAAGGAAAGGAGGGAGGAAGGAGGAAGGAGAGGAGGGAGGAAGGAAGGAAGGAAAGAAGGAGGGAGGGAGGAAGAAAGGTAGGAAGGGAGGAAGAAGGAAGGAAAACAGGGAGGGAGGAAGGAAGGAAAGGAGGGAGGAAGGGAGGAAGAAGGAAGGAAGGTAGGAGGGAGGGAGTAAAGAAGGAAGGAGGGAGGGAGGGAGAAAGGAAAAGAGGAAGGAAGGAAAGAAGGACATAGGAAATAAGGAAGGGGGGAAGGAAAGGATAGGAAGGAAGGAAGGAAGGAAGAAAAGGGGATGGAGGGAGGACAGAAGGAAGGGAGGGAAGAGAGAGGAAGAAAGAGAGAAGGAAAGAATGAACAGTCAAAACAGACGGGGTCAAAGGTTAAGGTCCTCAGCTAGTCCTTAAACTTATTTTAATTTTATGTTTGTTTATTTAGTCGAACAAAAAAACAAAACAAAAAATGAGTATAAGCTTCATAAAAACATATTTTTTCTTCTCTCGAATGTAAAAATGAGTCAAATTAGACCCTGAACTGTGTGTGTAAGGGTTAAGCATTAAATATGGCTGCAATGTTCTACAAGTTTCTACATATTTTCTGGCTTTGTAAGCACATGAATTACAGTAAATACTTGATTTCAGTTATGTAAAAGATGTTTTAAAGATGATACAAATGCACATGTTAACTATTTGCAATTCACTCAGAATTAGAGAGGAAGAGGCGAGAGAGGCAGAGAGAGAGCTGTACTCGACTATAAATGGGAGTCCTTCACAGTTATAAGCAGAAGTGTTTCCACCCCGACTAAACTGGCTCTCAGCCAGCAGTTAAGAACACTACAAAGAGCACTTGTCATGTCATTATCCAACCAGCAGCCACTTTGCCTCCATCACACCATCCATCACTCCGCTCTCTTCTCTTCTCTTCTTCTTTCTGCCAGTCTTTTCTTCCTTGTGATTTTGTGTATTTGTCTCTGTATTCATCGCTCTTATCTCTATGTTTTCTGTGTGTGTGTGTGTGTGTGTGTGTGTGTGTGTGTGTGTGTTTGTGTGTGTGCATGTGTATGCATGCGACACCCGCTCTTGTTCTGCCTCTGTAATCTTCATCTGATTAACACAGAACTGAGAAAATGAAGGCGAAGAGGTCGACTGTTGGTCAATCAGAGGGATAAGTGTGTGTGTGTGTGTGTGTGTGTGTGTGTGTGTGTGTGTGTGTGTGTGTGTGTGTGTCATAGAGCTGATGACAGACTTTATTCCTGGTTACTATAACATGTGTTTGCATGTGTATGAAACAGAGATTACAAAGACAAATATCCTCACTTTCTGGACTGTTAGCTTCTCAATGACAAAAAGCCAAACGCCTGTTTCTCACCGACGAGATTAAATATCGACCAACTGACTGATTGATCCACTGATACTAGAAAACTGACACAAAACACTATATTATAATTATATTACTCCTTTTTTTTTTGCATTTTGCATTTTTCAAATACAAGATAAAAGTAACAAAGTATTTCCACAATTCTAATTTTCAAATGTCAACATTCCAATTTAGAATGTGGCCAAAAATGTAATAAACAATAAGGATTTCATTTAATTTCAGTATCTTTTTCGTCAAGTTATACATTGATTTCCAAAGAGGCGCCTAATTTCTCAAACTCCAAGGAAAGATAGAGTGATAGAGCGCCATCTGCTGTCTCACATCGTCTCACATTTTGGGGAGAGCTTGTGCATCCATTTATGAATGAATTTAAAATTAGCTTCTTTAAATTCTGTTGCTAGTAAATGCGAATTGACCTCTTGTTACAAATATTTAACCGCTCATTAAATTCCTCGCCAAGGTCTTCCCACGCAGCCCGTTAGCGAGCAGTCGAGCCTGGCGGAAACTATTGAAACACCTAAACATCATGGCAATTATGATAAAAGATGTTTTTTGATACATTTAATCATTTAAACATCACCACCAGCTTGTTTTAGATCATCACATATCCCATTACATATCCTAGCTGTTACATATCGCTGCTGTGTTTTGTCACGTATCAACTTGTTCTGATAATAAAGTAAAATCCTTTAACCCTACTGAAAGAAGGAAGGAAGGAAGGAAGGAAGGAAGGAAGGAAGGAAGGAAGGAAGGAAGGAAGGAAGGGAGGAAGGAAGGATGGAAGGAAGGAAGGAAGGAAGGAAGGAAGGAAGGAAGGAAGGAAGGAAAGAAGGAAGGAAGGAAGGAAGGAATGAATGAATGAATGATGGAAGAGAGGAAGAAGTAAGGAAAGGAGGAAGGAAGGAAGGAGGGAGGAAGGAAAGGAAGGAAGGAAGGACGGAGAAAGTAAGAAGGTAAGAAGGAGGGAGAAAAGAAGGAACGAGGGAGGAAGGGAGGAAGGTAGTGGGGAGGAAATAAAGAAAGAAGGAATGATGGAAGGAAAGGAGGAAGGAAGGAATTAAGGAAGGAAGGAAGGACGGAGGAAAGAAGGAAGGTAGGAGGGAGGGAGGAAAGAAGGAACGAGGGAGGAAGGGAGGAAGGAAGGACAGAGGAAAGAAGGAAGGGAGGAAGGTAGTGGGGAGGAAATAAAGAAAGAAGGAAGGGAAGGAAGGAAGGAAGTTAGGGAGGAAGGAAAGGAAAGGAAGATGGGAGGGAGGAAGGGGGATGGAGGAAGGAAAGAAGGAAGGGAGGAAAGAGAGAGGAAAGAAAGAAAGAGAGAAGGAGGGAGGAAGGACAGACAGAAGGAAGGAATGAAGGAAAGAAGGAACAGTCAAAACAGACGGAGTCAATTTGGGTTAAATATGGAATCCTGTAATTAAAAGAGTAAACATACATTTAAGTCAATCTGTATGAAATAAATCTTGATTCTGCAGCTTTTTGATCCATTTCTAATGTTATATTGATTTGAAGAGAGTTGATGTTTCCTTGACAGATGGCATGTTTTTCCAGTTTAAAAAAATCAGAAGCACTGATTTAGTAAAAACCAACAAGTCTGACGATTGGCTAATTCATCCAGACAACATATGGATGTCTGATGGGAGAAGACTAACTGACTGGCTGATTGCTTAAAGATTTGTTTTCCAACTCATTAGAAAAGCTGAGTAAAAACATCTGATGGTAAAAACAGCCGACTGTCCAATGGACCATCCAACATCTGGAGGAGGAAACATGCTTGACTTTAATTAAATAGAGTCATCTAGCAATAAATAAATCACCAGGATGAGGTTTACACTTTCAATTTTAACGATTTAGAGCATATTTGATCTGATATTTGATCTCATGAGGGCTGAACCAGTAAAATCCTGCATAATAATCCATAAATAAAACAAAACAGATGAACAGTCCTTAAGAAATATCAGCTAAATCATCCCAAATATGTACACAATTTGGGCAGACAGGCCTGTCAGTTTGTGGTTGCCCCGGTAACAGATACTGATAAAATATGTCCTTAACCTTCGTGTCGTCCTCCCGGGTCAAATTGACCCTGTCTGTTTTGACTGTTCCTTCTTTCCTCCCTTCCTTCCTTCCTTCCGTCTGTCCTTCTTCCCTCCCTCCCTCCTTCTCTCTTTCTTTCCTTACTTTCCTTTCCTTCCTTTCTCTTTCCTCCTTCCTTCCTTCCTCCATCCCCCTTTCTTCCTTATGTCCTTCCTCCCTTCCTTCTTTCCTCTGTCTTTCTTTCCTTCCTTCCTTCCTCTTTTCCTTTCTCCCTCCCTCCGTCCTTCCTTCTTTCCTCTGTCCTTCCTTCCTTTCCTTCCTCCCTTCCTTCTGTCCTTCCCTCCTTCCTTCCTTCCTTCCTTCCTTCCTTCCTCCCTCCCTCCCTTCCTTCCTTCCTTCCTTCCTTCCTTCCTTCCTCCCTCCTTTCCTTCGTTCCTCCCTCATTTCCTTCCTTGACTCGAGGACAACAGGAGGGTTAAAATCTGAATCATGTTGTAAGTCAATTATCTCAAGTTTAACGACTTGAAATAACCTTGTTGTGTTTTTTGCAAAGTTATCCAGTGGGCCGGATTGGACCATTTGGCCGGCCGGTTCTGGCTCACAGGCCGTATGTTTGACACCCCTGATTTAAAGTATGTATGATAATGACGTTAACTGCTTTATAGATATAAAGAAGAAACATTTGGTGCTTCATGTTTGCCGTGTTTCAGAGACTGGAACATTACAGCAGCCAGACAGTCTGGTGACAGTAAAATTAGTGGTATTCTCCGTCCGTCTCTCTGGAGCTGTGCTGACATTGTGAGGGAATATTACAGGCTCTAATTTCACTAAATGGCAGACTGACTGACTCGTGGGACTATAATTTAGTGTTGTTGTTTTTTATATTCTGAAGTACAGAAGGTAAGAGTTTTTGATAAATGGGCTAAGAGAGCTCGCATCTCCCTGTGCATGTTATACAGGCTGGTTATACAGGCTGGTTATGTTTATTATCTAAATTCTGATGAGAAGTGTGATTGCTGTCAGATTTCTTCTTTCTAAAATTCGTTTTTTTTATCTTCTCCTGGTGAAGTACAAGGGGAGCAGCAGCAGGAACATATACGTTACCTGACATGACCTGTTTGTTGTTTTTTTTCCAGCTATGCAAAGCTACGAAAAACTGCTGCTCAAAGTAATTAAGAATAAATTGAAAAGGTGCATGTTGACAAGTGGAGGGAAGTCATTGGGTCTTATTTTAACCTTCCTGTTTTCCTCCCGGGTCAAATTGACCCCCTCTGTTATGACTGTTCCTTCTTTCCTCCCTTCCTTCCTTCCATCTGTCCTTCCTCCCTCCCTCCTTCTCTCTTTCTTTCTTCCTCTCTCTTTCATTCCTTCCTTATTTCCTTCCTCCATCCCCCCTTTCTTCCTTCTTCTGTCCTTCCTTCCTTCCTCCTTTCCTTCCTCCCTCCCTCCTTCTCTCTTTCTTTCCTCCCCCCTACCTTCCTCCCTTCCTTCTTTCCTCTGTCCTTCTTTCCTTCCTTCGTCCCTTCCTCTTTTCCTTCCTTCTTCCTCCCTTCCAATCCTTCCCTCCTACCATCCTCCCTTCTTCCTCCGTCCTCCCTTCCTTCTTTCCTTTCCTCCCTCCTTTCCTTCCTTTCTTCCCACCTTCCTTCCTCCCTCCTTTCCTTCCTTCTTCCTTCCTCCCTCCTCTTCCTTCCTTCCTCCCTTCCATCCTTCCTTCCTCCCTCCCTTCCTTCCTCCCTCCCTTCCTTCCTTCCTCCCTCCCTTCTTTCCTTCTTCCTCCCTTCCTTCCTTTACTCGAGGACAACAGGAGGGTTAAGTGACATTGAATCCTATAATGTTAGTTTTATCTCATGTTAGCAGCCACTGAAGCTCACAGTCTCACGAGGTCCAGCAGCAGTCTAATGCAGAACGTATCACACTGACAGTAATCAGCTGAATCGTTAGCTGTAACTCAATAAAGGACTGAATTATGGTCGTGACTGGCAACACAGACCTACCTGCACTTCTAAATACTAGACTGTGTTTCTCCCTCAATACTGGTGCAAAGTTTAAAGGGATTGTGTTTGTGCTGAAACCTTTGGAAAAAATATGGAAGTGAAGTGAATCTTGTTTGAGTTGTTTAACCTTTGTCTCGTCCTCCCGGGTCAAATTGACCCCGTCTGTTTTGACTGTTCCTTCTTTCCTTCCTTCCGTCTGTCCTTCCTCCCTCCCTCCTTCCTTCCTTCTTTCCTTCCCTCCTTCCTTCCTTTCCTTCCTCCCTTCCTTATTTCCTTCCTCCCTCCTTCTCTCTTTCTTTCCTTCCTCCCTCCTTCTTTCCCTTCCCTCCTTCCTTCATTCGTTCCTTCCTTTCCTTCCTCCCTTCCTTCTTTCCTCCCTCCCTCCTTCTCTCTTTCTTTCCTCACCCCTACCTTCCTCCCTTCCTTCTTTCCTCTGTCCTTCTTTCCTTCCTTCCTCTTTTCCTTTCTCCCTTTCTCCCTCCCTCCTACCTTTCTTCCTTCCTTCTTTCCTCTGTCCTATCTTCCTTTCTTCCTCCCTCCTTTCTTCCTTCCTTCCTTCCTTCCATCCTTCCTTCCCTCCTCCCTCCTTTCCTTCTTTCTTCCTCCCTTCCTCCTTTCCTTCCTCCCTTCCATATTTCTTTCCTTCCTTCCTTCCTTCCTTCCTTCTTCCTCCCTTCCTTCCTTGATTCGAGGACAACAGGAGGGTTAAAGGATGAAACGAAGGATAAACTAATCTGCATTTTATCAGTCATAATGTAACTCTGTAAGCTCAAAATCACAGTTTTACCATTTCAAAATAAGACCATGGTGAGAAGAGATGAAGAGGGTGAGAGGAAAACATCAAAAAGACAAAATAGAGTGGACAGTGGGGAAAGACAGGAAGTTAAAAAACTGATTGGATGAAAAGATAAAAGTGTCATACAACTGTCCTGTGCGATGAAAGAGAAAAACAAAATGAAAGAAAGGGGGGAAAAAATGAGAGAGTTCTCCATGCTGATGAAAGAAATTGAGAGAGAGGAAGAGGAGGAGGAGGAGATAAGAGGAGGAGGAGGAGGACATGAGAGGCTGTGGAGGCTTTGAGGAGCTACGATGTGATCATTATCCTCAGTCGTCTTCTTCTTCAGCGAATCAGACGGATTGATCCTCACATTAATTATACTTATCTGAAGAGTCCTTCAGATGCTTCTCGCTCTGCTTCGCCTCTTTCCAGCCTCTATCCTCACTTTACCTTATATACGTTCTTTATTCATGTCATTCAGTCATTTACACTTTAACCTCCCGTATAGGGACATTATACTACTTATACTTCATTCTGCTTAACTTTGACCTGTTGTCCTCATTCGTACATGCGTTTTTGTGCCACCTAGTGGTAAAAAAAAACACATTACAGTTAAAAAAAAAAAAGTCAATCAACGGCTGCTCCTCAGTCAAAAAGTGGACCAGGTACAAAATCTAATCAAATGTTATGGTTAACACTTATTTATTTAGTTGATATGTTATACAGATTTTGACCAATTTTTTGCAATAGTAGCAAACTACGACACTGCTAATTTGTGCAAAAGGAAGGTGTAAATGTAAGGAAATAAATATTTTTATACACTGGTGAATTCATTTTGTTATACAGTTAAATAAAAAAGACAGGTACATTTATTCACCATACGTTTTCATTTAAACATTTGGAGCAGCACGTCCTCTTCTTCTCTATTCAGGGGGTAAAAAAGAGTATGATAAGTAAAAATCTCCCTCCAAGACCTTACTTTAACTGTACTTTTAAGGTTTTTTTTTTACATTTTTTGGATGCAGTCACGACCCATTTGCTGAATGTAATTCACACATTGACCCCCGGAACAAATAGGCTCAGAGGAAAAGCATATTTCACAGGTTCTCAGTCTGTGTTCATGCCTGTACTTGTCTAAAGTTGAGGACACACAACCCATAAAGTCCACATTCAAATATATACAGTAGCCCCCCCCCCCCCCCCCCCCCCGCCACTTATAATAATAAAAAACAAAGTACAGAAAAATAGTAAAAGAGGGAAATAAAATATTCAAATACTAGAATAGAGCACTAAATATAAGGTTGCAGCATAAAATCATTAAAAGGACATAGAGTACAAATGAAAGATTAAAATGTAAAGTGCTTTGAAAGAGCTCAATCATAAGCACAGGAGAAGAGAAGTGTTTTTAACCTGATTTCAGTTCTGCTGGTAGTTTGTTCCAGTTGTGTAAAAGCTGCTTCACCATGTCTGGTCTGAACTCTGGGCTCCACTATCTGACCTGAGTCAGTAGATCTCAGAGATATGCTGGGTTTATATTCTATTCTTTATATACAATCATTGGCCACTTTATTATGTAAACCTGTGCAATCTTATTCAATCCAATACAACAGCTAGGCTTTAAATTATTCCCTTTCTTCCATCTTTCCTTCCTGTCTTCTTTTCCTTCCTTCCTTCCTTCCTTCCTTCCTTCCTTCCTTCCTTTCTTCCTTCCATCGTTCCTTCCCTTCCTTCTCCTCCTTATTTTCCTCCCTCCCTTCCCTCCATCTTTTTACTGATCCGGCCCACATGGGATCAGATTGTGCTGTATGTGGCCCTTGAATGACAGTGAGTTTGACCCTCCTGCCTTAGAGGGTCGAACTGAGGACCAACTACACATAATCTCTCAAAAGTCTGTGGGAAACACTGCAATCTCCAATCTCACTGCTATATCTCACTAAATCCTGCGCACTGTACCTTTAAGATAAGCTCCAAATGCGTCCTTACACATATGTTGTATGAAGTGTCATTGAGGAAGATACAGTAACAACTTCCCTGCACTGAGTCTTTCATTCTTTTCATTTGAAAAAACACTTGTGCGTAAAATGAAAGGATATAAAAGGAGAGGAACCTTGTGTTCATTGTGAAGTGGAGTGAGATCCCGCCTGGTTTCTGGTTTCTGCTCTCCTCATCAGACTGTTGAAGAGCAGAGAGACTAGAGAGCTCAGACAGGAGAAGGATTGCATTTCATTTTTTCCTGCGTTTCCCTTTTTTTCCCCCTTTTTTTTACCCCCTCTCTTCTCTCCTTTTTGATAATGGGATTTTTAGCTCTGTGACAAAATCGAGTCGGACTTCAAAAGCGCCGCTACAGCTTAGTGGCTCTGTGTGTGTGTGTGTGTGTGTGTGTGTGTGTGTGTGTGTGTGTGTGTGTGTGTGTGTGTGTGTGTGTGTGTGTGTGTGTGTGTACTAGAGAGACTAGGTGGTGGCTGGGTGATAAATGGTGTTGGTGGTAAATGGAGAGTGTGTGTTTCAAGTTCCAAATGTTTTATTTGCATGAACAGGTAATAGCTACAGTTGCAAAACAAAATGTATGACAAAACAAATACTCACTATATGTGGCAACCTTGCTATAAATATATATATATATCTGGAGATGCTGCAATGGATGAAAGGATAAGCTTTTGATCGCCAAGAAATAGTTCCTCCACATAACTCACACTAAAACTGCAAAACTTTTGAATTCACATCTCTGTTTCTGTGCAGATCAGCAAGTTTTCGAGGTGTTGGTAGATGTATTTTGAACTTTGGACTGAGTCAGGCTAGCTAAGCTAACCACATCCTGTCTGAGCTCCATACTTACACACAGATATGAAATTGATATCCATCTTCTATTATGCTTGTCTTCCTCTTCTCGTCCCTTCCTCCACTCTCCGACTTCCCTTTCATCTCTCTCCAGTTCAGTCTTTTACTCTGTGAAGCTGCAGCAGTATTTAAATGCTCAGATCTTGCTTCCTTATACATTTTCAAGGTCATTGTCACACACACACACACACACATAGACAGACACGTGTGCCTGCAAATGCGGCGCCTTTGTGACGAGGCGGCTCTAATTGGATTCCATGGTCACCACGGCGATGAGAATTGATTGGCGACAGAAGACAGAAAGTGAGACCGAGGCTGAAGGATGAAGGTGTCAGTGTGTGATGATGGGGTCAGAAACCTCTTCTCACACACACACACACACACACACACACACACACACACACACACACACACACACACACACATAAAGACAGACACACAAAAGAAAAATTAAAGTATAGGTCTAAAAATTCAGGGAGACAAAAACAGGCCATAGTTACGGTTATGCCATCTAGTGGCCGATGTAATTACTACCTGCAGAAGTGTCACTGTTCAGGTGACAGGTGGGGGCTACATGATTAGCAATTGTCAAAAAATGGCATGAAGTGGCCTTTGTAGCAGGAAACCGCTGTTCACCTCCTGCACAAACCAAAGTGTGATCAGTAATTTGGATATAATGACAAAGTGGGTTAAAGGCTAATAATAAAAGTTCAGAAAATCACATCATTTTACTGTGATACCACCTTTAAAACCAGAAAAAGACATGTATGGTGTATCATGATATTACAATATCCAAATTCTAAGATTATATCTAGTCTCATGTATCAATGTCAGTATAATATTGACATATTGCACCTCAGCCGTAATGCAGCTCAGATGTGTTTTTCTCTGCAAGAAGCGAGTTACTGCAGCTTGGGTATCCAAAACATAATAATCTATGTGGTTTTTGTGTCTAACCGCAGTGTTTTCACACCATAAAACATCATTATATTATAACAGGGTCTTGTGGGTCATTCTTGCGGTCACCATCTGTCCTCTAGGGGGCGCTGAGAACAGTCGAAATAAACCTATTATGTCCTTTTGGTATGAGAATGTGTTAATAAAAACACACACACACACACACCTTCACACAGTTTATCAGCGCCAGTAATGTTATTCCATTACCATAAACCACGGCCATATGGTTGTAATCAACTGGAGGTTTCCATGACGATGAGTGCTTGAGGTCAATTATGTGCCAGCGTACACACACACACACACACAGACACACACATTATAGGAATAAAGAGGTATGAGGCTTCCAGGCGTTGAACCTTTTTTCACCTTCACTGTCTTTTAAACATGTTGATCCTCATATCTGCTCTTCTGGCATGAAAGCAGGGCAGTACATCACTCACTTATTTTCACATTAAAATCTTAATTGCCAGCTTAATTAAAAGTTTCAGTATTTTAAGAAGTAGTAGTTTGAGTTCAAGAGACGCTTCATATATGTCACTTGATGAGCACTGGGTTGTTATCTTCCTTCCAACTCCACATGATTAAAGTTGCATGTACTAATCCTTTTTACTTGCATTTTAATCTACCATCCAAACAAAAAATCTGAATATTGATTCTTTATTTTCAGAGGATCTTTTTATTACGGATCACAATTGTATTATATTTGATTTTTCGGTTAATGTGGATTCAATAACTTGCTGCCGTAGCTCTCACATCCTTCACCACCTTTTCTGCTGCAAAGTTTTGATTCCACTTTCCATTTAAACTCTGTTATGCACAGTGATGTTGACTACTTAGTGTAATCTTTTAATGAACACTGCCATTTAGCACTGGTGAAAGTGGCCCCTATTAAAACTAGATTGGCTCCTTTGATTAAGTCCTCCATCCACCCCTTTGGATAAATGACAATATTCACTTTATAAAGAAGACACACTGTAGGAGAGTCAAACACCTACAGTATGAAAATCCACCCGGCTACACGTCCAGCATCCTTATTTAAAATAGCTTCTAATTTCTCACAATAATAATTTGATAAAGGATGCCAGAGCTACCTTCTCAAATCTCTGCTGTCCTGAGCTTTATAAGTGAGGAATGTAACAAATGCATTGCTTTAAGGGCAAGATTAATGACATGAGATCAAAAATGTCCAGTTTCCCTTCCTATCTCATGCACCTCTTGGCCTACAATCCTGGAGAGGTCTTCTCTAATAACACTTCCTCTAGCCTCTTATATAACCACTTAAAAAAAATCAAACCATGGTCCATCTCTACCTCAAATTTACAGGCTTGTCTCCAAGTTACCAAGTTACCTAAAATTTTAAGAAAAATATGTCGCTAAGCAGCACAAAACTACAATAGACGAGCATAATATATTTCAATCAGGAGAGACAAGTGAATAGAAAGATATATTTATTGTAAATATATGATGAACAAAATCTTAGTAATGACAAAGTCTTTGGCACTTGAACTCCATGAGGAATCATCTCTGAACGGCTGCATATATATGTAGATCCCCCATGAAGTCCAGACACTGGTGCTGGTGATTGCTGATGAGACTGAAGAGAATATGGCAGATGGAAATAGACTGCAGATCCTCTAGAGAATGGTGGAGATTGGGAGGAACAGCTGTATGACAGGACTGAAGTAAAGAGAGAGAGGCACATTTAAAACAGACCGCTACTAGATGATAGGCTAAGGCTGAAGTGTAGCATTTTGCTATTGGTTGCCGAGATTGACAGGTGAGATCACGCCCTTAGACATAGACAAAAACTAGGTAATAGATGAGCATGCTTGAAGAAGGCAGGAAAGTTACCAATTATGCCTGTATGTTTTAGAGTCTTCTGACTGAACTTTCGCTAAGCTTCATTTGATAAGTGTGTTCATGCTTTGTTTCCTCAGTGAATCACTTTGTGACATTTCTGCTCTTGAAAGGTGCTATATAAATTAAATGACTTACTTATATGATTACCCTACCAGTTAAACTGCTAGACATACACATGTTGCACATCTTGTATGGTTTAGTAAGAGTAGTTGTGTACATACAATACCAGTCAAAAGTTTGGACACACTTTCCCATTGAAGTGAATGGGAAAGTGTCTCCAAACTTTTGACTGGTACTGTATATCAATTTGGTTGTGTGCATATGAAACTAAATAGGGAGATATACAGGCTTAACAAAGCTGCAGTGATACAGAAAAGGAGGAGGAGGAAGTTGAGGAGGGTTTGTCCTTCTCGGCTTATCTCACCACTGAGTGCATGCACCTGCCGCGGTTGCCATGTTGCAGGAAGGTTTACTAGCAGGGCAGAGTTGCAGTGTTGGAGTGATTTTTTTAAGCAGAGGAGAGGTGAGTGGATTTGGACAGAGCACAGTGGTAAGAATGACGTTGCCATGTCAATGCTCTTCAGAAGTGAAGTGGTTCAGTTTGATGCGGGGCACAAGTTGCCACGTTTGGAGTGAGTTTTAAGCCGCTGGAGGGGAGGCGTGTGGAAGCAGATGTTGTCAGGGCGTTTAACAGGTGCAAAGGTTAATGGAGAATGGGGATGGTTGCTACATTGGTCTCATTTTAAGGGAGTAAAGTGGACAAGGTAATTTTGGAGACTGGAGGATTAGATGTTTGAAGCACACTGTGCTCTGACAGGGATGTTGTTAATCCAGTGGAGAGGTTAAGGTTTGAGGATTTCATACCAGTATGAACAGGTGAGGACATTTTGTGGAGGTAGATATGAGTTTCTACACCAATAGTGCCAGTGAATTGAGTCTATTGTGTCTTGATTACCACATATGAAGGCAGTTAGACTGTTCATACTGTTTTTTTAGGAGGTTCACAGTAGATAGTAGGCTCTGTGTTACTTTCATCCCTAAAAAAGCAGGATTGGACAAAAATCAGCCACCACTTTTGGAGTGATTTTAACCTTCGTGTCGTCCTCCCGGGTCAAATTGACCCCGTCTGTTTTGACTATTCCTTCTTTCCTCCCTTTCTTCCTTCCTTCTGTCCTTCCTTCCTCCCTCCTTTCCATCCTTCTTCCTTCCTCCCTTCCTTCCCTTCTTCTTCCCTTCCTTCCTTCCCTTCTTCCTCCCTCCTTTCCTTCCTTCCTTCCTCCCTCCTTCTTTCCTTCCTTCCTTCCTCCCTCCTTCTTTCCTTCCCTTCTTCCTCCCTCCTTTCCTTCCTTCTTCCTCCCTTCCTTCTTTACTTCCTCCCTCATTTCCTTCCTTCCTTCTTTCCTTCCTCCCTCATTTCCTTCCTTCCTTCTTTCCTTCCTTCCTTCCTTCTGTCCTTCCTTCCTCCCTCCTTTCCTTCCTTCTTCCTCCCCTTCCTTCTTCCTCCCTTCCTTCCTTCCTCCCTCCTTTCCTTCTTCCATCCTTCCTTAACTCGAGGACAACAGGAGGGTTAATCCAGAAGCTGAGAAAGTATCACATATACTTTCCTCACACCAGGGAGGAAAACCAGGTCACCTTAGTCTAGTATTTGAACTGTAACATTATATATGGTTTTCTCATAGAAGGATACAAATAGGCCCAGAAGAAGAATGATGGTGGGCAAAAGTTTTGCGGTTTTGTTTTGGTATTCAAAAAGTTGGAGGTGGAGTTTTATAGAGTGAGGACAGCAGGGATTAGAGCATGATGTACAGGTATAGAAACTTTGGTAAGAGTATAGAAAAAGGAGAAAAATGTACTTTTCTGATCCAGTATGTCATCCATTTTTCTGTCAGAGGTAAATTAGATGATCATGTTAACCATTTATCCATATTTCTACCCATTTTTTGGTCTGTCTGTTGTTTTTTTCTTGTTAAATTATTTATCAGTATCATGTACTTCCATTTCAGGCTCTGTATTGAGTGCAGTTATTTCATCAAGGGGCTCTGGGTGACAGACTGAATTGATGGGCTTTATAGGAGGAAATGAACAACCTTTGGGACAGTGTTTGATTACATGTATGGTAATGTCTTGTGGTGTTGAAGTCAGCGTTGGACACAGCTTGAAGACAGTAACATGCCCTCTTGTTGGTGTAAGAGAGCAGCAGTTACAAATCTTGCCAACAAAATCTGGAAACAGAATCATTATCAAAGATTGTTAAATGGGAAAGAAAGATGGGGCCTTTTGCTTGCCAGATGGCTGGAGACATCTGAGTCTCGAGACAGACAGGAGACGCAGACTTTCACCGAGAGTTGGTGGTCGAACCAGACAGACGGGAGGGTTATTTGTCTTGGGAAGGTGTTTGATGGGCTTTGATGATGAAATGACGGGGAGAAAGTTTAGAATGAGGACACGATTTCTCTCCTCTTCGTCAGACTGTCAGACTGCTGGCAACAGGCAGGTAGGACAGGAATTGTTGACATTGATTTGAAATTAAACTATATATATGTATAATGTAGTTTCTGACTAGTTAGACTTTTGAAAATTTAAATCATATTAATATTGATACTCATTTGATTTAGGATTGCTTCTTTCAGTGGGATTTGCATGTCAGAAACAGTAAATCTGTGTTTCTCTCAAACTTACTGACCAAACTCCAACTATTATCATAATGAGACTCCATGGGCCTCTTGAATTTACACCCCAAATTATATTAAAACTTTTAATTATTAATTTCAACTGCAGCCTCAACAAGTTTCTAAACCACAAGAGACAGATAAAAACTGCAGAGAAGCCAAGCAGAGAAACATTACTACCCCAGATTATTACAAGATCTGTGTGTTTGGTGAAATATGAAGGGGAAATTAGTGGAGATATGTATAGACCTTTGCATTTATCATACATTTGGAAAGATATGCAGTTTCAACAGTGAAGGATATTTATACAGACACAGGAGGTAGCAGTTACAGCAGCTGGACACTGAGAGACTGAGGTATATGTTGTTAAAACACTTAAAAGCCAGATCATTTCTTCACATTGCTTAGTGTGCAACAGAGTGTGTCGTTAATCGTTTGGGGAATGCTGTTAATAATTCATGACAGCTGTTCCAGTATTGACTCCTGTTAGAGGTGAATTCAATTTATGCAGAAAGACAGACAAATAGATAAACTGATGTGTGTGTGACTGCTCGAATAAAAGGTTTTAATGATTTAGTTCCATGAACGCTGGATCCGATCCGTACTCTTCAATAATCTAACTTGATAGCATCTTTCATAGCAGCCTCCCTGCATATCAGTGCCTCACATCTTTCAAAGTCCACAACTATTTGTAATGGAGACTTTCTGTTGATTATTTTTTCAGAAATCCAAGATGAGATTACCAAAATGACAACTGTTTTACAGGCTGGGAACTCCTCTTCAGTTGCCCTACAAGATACTTTTTTACTCTTTTTTTTAACTTTGTGGTTCAGTTTGCTATAAAAAAACACAGACAACAAGTTCTCCAAATTAAATGACAAAATGTGTCACTGGTCCATGCACTCTTGTTAGATAAAGAGGAAGGTTAGACCACCACTTTAGATCATTGCTGTTTTCTTTCGTAATAGTCTAGTATTACCTAATATTACCAAAGGTGGTGGGATTAGATAAATTCACTGTGATAGGAGAAATAGTGAAGTTGGATCAGTTTATGGTGCAATCTGAGATTTGTGTGAGGTTACTAATGAGATTGATTACGTCCTGCAGTGGGTTTTGTGGATCTTGAAGATAGAGTATGACATCGTCAGCATATACATTGATTTTGTATTTTGCATTTGCTGCATACATTTCTTTCATTTTATGATTTTGTATGGTACAAGCAAGGGGTTCATACTAAATTAGACTTTTTTTAAATGGCAATGAGCAATGAAGAAACTGGCCAGCCCTGTACAGTGTTGAACTTTACGATGTGATCCCATTAGAGATGACAGTGGGCAGTGTTGTATCCAGTGAGTGAACATCTCTCCATAACTGAACTTTTGTTAACCCTCCTGTTGTCCTCGAGTCAAGGAAGGAACAGAGGAAGAATGAAGGGAGGAAGGAAGGATGGAAGGATGGAAGGGAGGAAGAAGGAAGGAAAGGAGGAAGGAAGGAAGGAAGGAAGGAAGGAAGGAAGAAGGAAGGACATGAGGGAGGTAGGGAGGAAGGAAGGAAGGAAGGAAGGGAGGAAGAAGGAAGGAAAGGAGGGAGGAAAAAGGAAGAATGAAGGAAAGGAGGGAGGGAGGAAGGAAGGAAGGGAGGAAGGAAGAAGGAAGTAAATGAGGAAGGAAGGAAGGACAGGAGGGAGGAAGGAAGAAGGAAGGAAGGAAGGACAGGACGGGGGGAGGAAGGGAGGAAGGAAAGGAAGGAATGAAGGATGGAGGAAAGAAGGAAGGAAGGTAAGAGGGAGGGAGGGAGGGAGGGAGGGAGAAATGAAAAGAGGAAGAGAGGAAGGTAGGGGGGAGGAAAGAAGGAAGGGAGGAAGGAAGGAAGAAAGGGGGATGGAGGAAAGAGAGAAGGAGGGAGGGAGGAAGGAAGGAACAGTCATAACAGACAGGGTCAATTTGACCCGGGAGGATGACACGAAGGTTAAATAGTGAAAAGGACAGTCCAGTTTACTTTATCAAATGTACTTCCTGTGCATCTAGTGAAACTATACTTGTCTTGTTGCATAAGTCTTGTGTTGTAAATGGAATGCCATCTCTTGATGAAGCTGGTTTGGTCGTTATGAATTAATGATGAACATATTGTTTCCAATTTGGATGCCAGCGCCTTGGAGATTATTTTAATGTCTGTATTGACTAACGATATTGGGCAGTAAGTAGAGGGAAGAGTTGGGTTCCTGCCCGGTTTTAATAAGACTTTTATAGCAGCAGTGTTCATCTGGGGGTAATTGACCTTCGTCTTTCATTCCGGGTACCATCTTAAAGAAAAGTGGACTCAGCATTTTTTGGCCAGACGTTTTTAAGGAATTCAGCAGGGAATCCATCTGGTCCAAGTGCTTTATTGTTAATGGAGCATCTAAAATGTCCGCTTGATTTGTGGCTATTTGTGGTAATAGCAGATGATCTAGAAATGAGTGAATACGTGTGGGCTGGGATAATTTTCAGGGTAAAGTACCATTTTTGGATTGATGAGACTGCCGAAGTTCCCTGATGAATCCCGTGCAGCTGGTGAGTGATTTGTCTTTATTGCATCGAAGTAGATTTACTAAAAAACTGCTTGATTTATTTTATTGTTTCAGGTTCTTGTATCTCAGCTGTTGGAGGAGATTATTTAGTTGAAATGTAAGGGTTTGTAATTCATTTCAAGAGTGCTCTGTAGGGTTTTTGCATAGTTATCTGTTCATTATTTTCCTTTTTTCTAAGCTAGTTAGTAGTTTTTGCTTGTTTTTTTCTTATGAGAGAAGTATGAAATATGTCCCCTGTAATTACTGCCTTACCTGTTTCCCGTAATAGTGTTGGAGAGGTATTTGGAGAGTACTTCATTGATGCATGATCACTAATTATGATTGGGTTGATTTTGGCGTCTAGGATATTTGGATAGGAAAAAACTCAATTAATGTAAGAGATATGGAGAAAAATAGAAATATGCTCTTGCAGTTACGTTTTTAACTTCACCAACAACAAAGTGATTCGTGTACGTGTTTAGGATTGAGAAATTCTTCAATTGCCTGACTGTGATAGATAGATAGATAGATAGATAGATAGATAGATAGATAGATAGATAGATAGATAGATAGATAGATAGATACTTTATTGTCCCCAAAGGGAAATTTGTCTTTGACTCTGAGTGCTGAGACAGCTGCCGCCATAGTTAAAAAGAACAAAGAAAGTAACAGTAAAGTTGCACATTTGCACAATAATAATACAATATAAATGACAGAATTGCACATTTGCACAATAATAAATGATGCAATGCTACCTGTTGCTTCAATAAATACATAAGTACACATATTGCACATTCCCACATACATATACAGTACATAAATATAATAAGTACACATATTGCACATTCCCACAAATTTCCGTACAAGGTAACAGTAAGGGGATTACACCAATCATAGCAGACAATAATGCATACCTCACACTGTTTACAGAGTCTTATTTATTATTCTAATGGCGGTAGGGATAAATGAATATTTAAATCTGTTAAACTTGCATATGGGGGTTCTGTAACGTTTGCTGATCTGTCCGTCATTGGATAATACGGTGTTGAAATCAACTCTGATTATGGTTATTGAGTTATGGTGTGGTTGGTTATTTGTGAGAAAAATGTGTGATAGATTGAAGGGTCGTCATTGTTGGGGCCATACCAGTTCACAGTTGTAAGTGGTTTGTTGTTGATTGAGGCATTGATTACAACAAATCTTTCTTATGAGTCTTATATTAAGTTATTGTGAGTAACGTTTTATGGACCAGAATGGAGACGCCTCTTTGATTATTATTGTATGGAGATGAATAGACCAGATTGCTTTGTAGGCCTGTTAGGAATTTGTTGTTCTGAAATGTTTAACCTTTGTGTCGTCCTCCCGGGTCAAATTGACCCCGTCTGTTTTGACTGTTCCTTCTTTCCTCCCTTCCTTCCTTTCCCTTTCCTTCGTCCCTCCCTCCCTCCTTCTCTCTTTCTTTCCTTCCTCTCTCTTTCCTCACTTCCTTCTTTCCTTCCTCCATCTTCCTTTCTTCCTTCCTTCTGTCCTTCCTTCCTTCCTCCCTTCCTTCTTTCCTCTGTCCTTCTTTCCTTCCTTCCTCCCTTCCTCTTTTCCTTTCTCCCTCCCTCCCTCCTTCCTTATTTCCTCCATCTTTTCTTTCTTCATTCCTTCCACCCTTCCTTCTTTCTTCCTCCCTTCCTTCCTTCCTCCCTCTATCCTTTCCTTCCTTCTTCCTCCTTTCCTTCATTCTTCCTCCTTTCCTCTTTTCCTTTCTCCCTCTCTCCCTCCTACCTTCCTTCCTTCCTTATTTCCTCCGTCCTTCCTTCCTTCCTCCCTTCCTTCTTTCCACCCTTCCTTCCTCCCTCCTTTCCTCCTTCCTTCCCTCCTTCCTTCTTTCCTCCCTCCCTCCTTTCCTACCTTCTTCCTCCCTTCCTTCCTTAACTCGAGGACAACAGGAGGGTTAAGTGAGTCCATTGTAGCAAGCATACATCCTCTTTAAATTTGAGATAATGTATTACTTTTATTCTTTTTGCCTGTGAATGAATGCCACAAACATTACATGAGATAAAAGTTGTGGGTTGCATAGTAAAGAAAAGAAAAAGAACAAAGAGAATGCAATTAGTTACTTCTTGAAGTATGCGTGGTTGCAATGCAGTGTTTGTGCATGGTAAGTATGTGAGTTATGTGTGAGCATGCATATGTATGTAAATCCGGTAGTTATCTCGGTGGATAGTACAAGACAAAGAGATACGGAAAACAGAACAAAGACAGATGAACGAGACAAAGAGACATGAGACAAGGGGACAAAAACACAACTTAAAACAAACAAACCAGCACACCAGTAAACAAAACTAGAATTGGGAATGGGGTTGAATGGAGGAAGCAATTGGGAAAACACATAGGGGATGGTCTGTGTTGCTGTGATAGCGTGTAGCAAGTGTGTGTGTAGCTTTGACAACTGCCTGTGCCAAAGTTCGGAGGGTCCTAATGGAGCTTTTTCAATAGGACTTTGTGTCGTCGAAGGAGGATTCATTGAAGGATCTTTTATGTTGCAGTACAATTGTCCATCAATGTCGAGTTTGTCCACCACAATGTATGCTCTTCAAAGTTTCTTTCAGTGTTCCTTTGTGATAGGGTTCAGGAGTTTTCTCAGTTTATTTTTCGGGGGAATTGATCATACCACATAGATACCGGATTGTATTCCTTCAACTTCCTTTGCCTTGTGTTTTATGGGTTCTTTGTGTTTAAAGGGGTTCCAGTTTTGCAGTTATGGGACGGGAGGCCTTTATTGGTGCAGTTACTTAATCTATGAACACAATGGAAAGTAATGTTGTTTGCAGTATCAATCAATCAATCTTTATTTGTATAGTGCCAAATCACAACAAAGTCATCTCATGGCACTTTACACATAGAGCAGGTTCTAAACCGAACTCTTCAGGTTTTAATTTTAGAGAGACTCAACATTCCCACATGAGCAAGCACTTAGCGACAATGGAAAGGAAAAACTCCCTTTTAACAGGAAGAAACCTCAGAACCAGAACCAGGCTCAAAGTGGGCGGCCATCTGCCTCGACCGGTTGGGGTAGAGAGGAGAGGGAAGCACATTGAAGGTCCTGGACTGGAATCTGTCATCCGGACGTCTACAGGCCCAGATTACCTGTGAGACGAGAAAGCACAGACAACTCCGGGGAAGGAGTTTAGATGTCTGAGTACAAGGAAGTACATGGAGGTTTCAGATGTGTTGTTTTCTGTGTCCAAATGTCCAGATGGTTTCTCTAATGTGCTCATTTTCATTTGGTCAGAATGTCCATTTGTTTAGTGAGGATTTCGAGGGTTGTTGGAGGGAGTTGTTTTGTCTTTGGATGTCACCAATGTGATTGTGGACTCTAAACTGGTTGTGGATGCTAAGCTAGATTGTGTGTCTTTTATTTCAGAGTTAAATGTAACAAGCAGGTTGAGTTTTTTAGTTAATGGATTTTAAAAACCTCAATTTATGTTGTAAGCTGATCATCCGTGTCTGTAGCAGAGTCTGTCTTTTAAAAAAAAAAAATTATCCAGGTTTGTTTTGTCATTGGAGGGGTTGGCTAGAGTAGCTCTGGAGGTATCCAATACGTTGCATTGTAGGTAGTAGTGATTGATAATGAGTTTGTGATGTTGCTCTACAGTGCCTCCTGGTGGTATTTTGCAAGATGCTCTTTTATTATGAAAGTCCTTGTTTTTATTGGTTATCACGGCCATGTGGTTAGAGTCTCAGATCAGAGCAGCCATGTTGTTTGTTTTTGTGTAGCAATGTGCCTCTGCCTTGTAATCCATTGCATCTGTCGCCGTTGAGCCTTGGAGAAGCTTTGTTTTTTCACAAGAAAGAAAGATTGTTCCTGGCATTGTTAAGTACAGTGACAAAGATCTTCAGTAAACAGACTTCAACTTACTACACGCCTGAGTCATCTTTCACCTTTCCAGCAACAGAGAGTTTAGCTATCTGTCACTCCGTAAAGCCACGCACGTAGGGGACAGAATAGTTTTCCAAGTAGCTCATATAATGATTTTCTCGATGCACAGGTCCAGCTCTGTGACGATAACAGTTTGTGTGATTTCGGTTAACGTATATCTTTGATTTCAGTCTGCTGCAATGCTCTTGGTTGTGTTGACAGTAGTTAATGCAGCTAGCAGGAGAAAGTTGCCATGATGAATCCCACCTATATGTGCAACTCTCACAATGTTTACGTCATCCAAAAAACTGTGTTGTCTCTTGGCTGGAATCTGGAGATAAACAGCGATCTCCAGTGTTAAAGTTTGATGTTCTGTTGACTCATCCATCCACTCCGACCTCCTCCCTATGTGAACTTTGTCGCTCTATAATAACGTCATCTGTTTTCCTCATTTGCTCCCAAAATGATGAATGACTGCTAGCAGGCCTTTGTCACTTTAACATAAATGTAGTTTGGGGGCACTTGCATTAATCATACTCAAACCACCATATAGCCCAGTTCTTTGACCTATTTCAGCCTGATGGCCAGACAAGTATGTTGATATTGAACGATTCTGAAAAACCCTGGATTACATTCATGATAAAGATTTTTAATGTTTAATTTCAGTATTTTAGAATATATATGCACATAGTGGATACATAACATGCTTGGTTAGAGTTAGAGAAAACTCAAAAATGCTCAAAAATTCAACTCTTTATCTCAGTTTATACCACCTACAGAGCAGGTTTGTGTCTGTTTTCATCTATTCAACGACTTATATGGGTCGTGTTGGTTTCTAAACACACTTTTAGAGACAAAACTGTTTTTTCAGGTAAACATTTTATCGCTGGCACAGATAGAAGCATTACAAGCTGTTGATGTGATGCCTCGGAGGTGACAGATAGAGGTTCCTGTCTGTGTTTCCTTTTCAAATACAAACCACAGAAAGACTAATTTTGGTTTTCAAAAGAGTGTCAAGTTGCCGGGTTCGGTAACTGTAACGAATGATCCTGAAAATGTTTTGAGCCACTTACGGAAAGCAGAGACATTACACAAATTTGAGGGTTATTTGGCTTCAGACAAAGGAGCGAAAAAGTCTTTTGTTGCCAGGTTGACGGAGGGCTGCCAGGTTGGAGAAATACAAAGTTATGCAATTTGGGTATTGATGATAGCCTTACAAGGAGGTTGTTAGATTACACAATGGGAGAAGCAAGGTTTGGAGAAACAGGTTGTTAGATGCACAATGGGAGAGGCAAGGTTTTGGAGAAACAGATGGAGTCATCAGGTAGACGGAGGGGAAAGCAGAGAAGGTTATTATTACCGGGATGGAAGTTTAAAGTAAAAACTGCTTTCTGTGTTACTATCAGCTGCATCTGTGTGTGTGTGTCTCTGGTTATTTGGGGTGAGAGAGGTATGTAGTAGTATATATTTTGTTGCCGCCTTTGTTGATTTGATACAAAAGAGAGACAGACATTTTCAACTGCCATTATTTTCAGATATGCAAAAGTCAAAACAAACTTATGTAGAGGTCCCAATGGATTTTTGAGGTCAGTATTGTTAATATAGTTTAAAATATGCAAGAATTTAAAGAAAAAATGCTTAAATTTGGTTATTAAAGAATTGTGTGAAGTTTTAAAGTGTCTTATCAACTTAATTATAATCTATAACCAGGGACAATATATATGTGATGAGCTAAAGGAACCTGGTCACCTGTTGGTTTCTGTATTAACATTTATTTTTGTATAAAAATGTGTTAACCTTCCTGTTGTCCTCGAGTCAAGGTAGGAAGAAGGAAGGAAAGGAGGAAAGGAGCAAGGAAGGAAGGAAAGGAGGAAGGAAGGTAGGGAGGAAGAAGGAAGGAAAGGAGCAAGGAAGGAAGGAAAGGAGGAAGGAAGGGAGGGAGGAAGAAGGAAGGGGGGAAGAAGGAAGGATGGAAGGGTGAAAGGAGGAAGACGGAAGGAAAGGAGGGGGGAGGAAGGAGGTAAGGAAGGAAGGAAGGAAAGGAGGGTGGAAGGAAGGGAGGAAGGAAGGTAGGAGGGAGGGAAGGAGGAAAGAAGGAAGGAGGGAGGAAGGAAGGTGGGGGGAGGAAAGAAATAAAGAAGGCGGGAGGGAGGAAAGGAAGGAAGGTAGGAAGGAGGAAGGAAAGGAAGGAAGGAAGGAAGGAAGGAAGGAAGGAGGCAAGGAAAGAAGGACAGAAGGAAGGAAGGAAGAAAGGAAGGAAGGAAAGAAGGAACAGTCAAAACAGACAGGGTCAATTTGACCCGGGAGGCCAACACAAAGGTTAAAGTGTATGAGCAGGATGAGTAGAATGAAAAATGTCCACTAAGTATTTTTAGGTGTCTGAGCTTCTATTATAAACCACATTGGTATTTCCATGCGTTAAAGACTCCCTCATGTATATATTTTTTCCATTTACATTAAATTTAACATCTCAGGGAAGTAAATTATTCTATCCAAAGCGTGTTGAACAGTAAGTTAACATTCATTTTCACTGCTGCCTGAGTTTGAAGCAGCGGCTAGAAGCGAGTGCGGTGATCAGAGCCTTTCTGGCCTGACAGGTTATTGTGAGATGAGTTACAAAATGGAAATGCAAGTCAGCAGCACCAGCACAAGGCAATTTCTTTTTTCATTGTAGCTCTGTGAAGATGGCTGCCTGAGCCAAACGCTGTGTGCACAACACCTCACACAGTTAACACTTTGGAGCAGAAAGGAAGG